>NC_081183.1:34997766-35236937 GCF_029867415.1 Vicia villosa | reverse complement strand
AAACCGTGGTTCCACGACATCAAACGCTTCCTTCAAACTCAAGAGTACCCACTTGGGGCATCAAGCAAAGACAAGAAAACTCTAAGAAGACTTTCTGGCAGTTTCTTCCTGAACGGAGATGTGCTATACAAAAGAAACTTCGACATGGTTTTGCTCAGATGCGTGGACAAACACGAAGCAGACATGTTAATGCATGAAGTGCATGAAGGGTCCTTTGGAACTCATTCAAATGGGCATGCAATGTCCAAGAAGATCTTAAGAGCAGGATACTATTGGTTGACAATGGAATCTGATTGTTATAAACATGTGAAAAGATGTCACAAGTGCCAGATCTACGCAGATAAGATCCATGTGCCACCGACTCTACTCAACGTTCTCTCATCTCCATGGCCTTTCTCCATGTGGGGTATCGACATGATTGGAATGATCGAACCAAAAGCTTCAAACGGTCATCGTTTCATCTTGGTAGCAATTGATTACTTCACCAAATGGGTCGAAGCAGCATCTTATGCCAATGTTACAAGACAAGTGGTTGTGAGGTTTATCAAGAATAACATCATTTGCCGATATGGTATTCCCAGCAAGATCATTACTGACAATGGTTCAAACCTGAATAACAAGATGATGAAAGAATTGTGTGAGGAATTCAAGATTGAGCATCATAACTCTTCTCCTTACAGACCAAAAAATGAACGGCGCCGTTGAAGCCGCTAACAAGAACATTAAGAAGATCGTCCAGAAAATGGTCGTCACTTACAAAGATTGGCATGAAATGCTGCCATTTGCTTTACATGGGTACCGTACTTCAATGCGTACTTCAACAGGGGCAACTCCCTTTTCTCTAGTATACGGCATGGAAGCTGTGCTCCCCGTAGAAGTTGAAATACCATCAATGAGAGTACTCATGGAAACTAAGTTATCAGAGGCTGAATGGTGTCAAAGCAGATACGATCAGTTGAACTTAATCGAAGAAAAACGTATGACTGCTCTATGCCATGGACAGTTGTACCAAGCAAGGATGAAACACGCCTTCAACAAAAAGGTTCGACCTCGTGAATTTCAAGAAGGCGACCTCGTGCTTAAAAAGATCTTGTCTTTTCAGCCAGATTCTAGGGGCAAATGGTCTCCTAATTACGAAGGCCCGTATGTTGTCAAAAGAACATTTTCTGGCGGCGCCATGATTCTTGCAACCATGGATGGTGATGAACTCCCACATCCTGTGAATGCTGATGCAGTCAAGAAATACTTTGTCTAAAAAATACAAAAAGAACAGCTCGGTAAGTCGAAAACCCGCAAAGGGCGACTTAGGCAAAAATGAGCGTCTCGGTGGACTGAAACCTGAAAGGGCGGTCCAGGCAAAAATTAGAGACAAAAACAAGAAAAAAAATTCATCCTGGTAGATTGAAAACCTGAAAGGGCAATCTAGGCAAAAATTAGGGATTTATGACAAAGTAACTGCATTAGTCTATACTTCGTCACCTGAGGAGTCTGTACTTCATCAAAGGATCTTCAAACAAATCATTGCCAATCTGAAGCAACAAGCACAGTTGGAACTCAAAGTTGTTGGGGGGAATAGTGGTTATTGCCTTCAATGTAGCCTTTTCCGCATAATTACCATTTCCAACTTTTGTAAATACTCCATGGAATCACGCCTTTAGCTGATTTCCATCCTATTAAATAAATTTGAGCCTTGTGCCCATTTGTTTGCAATCTTTAATTTCTTTCAGCTTGCAAAATGACGCTTTAATTGTGTTATTCGCTTTTGAAACAAAAAAAAGAAAAAATAAGTTTTAAATGAATTTACTTTCCTTTTTCAAAATAAAGCGAAACTTTCCTTTGAGTTGTGAACAACAGAAGGAACATCAACAGCTATCTCCATAAGACGAATCAAAGATTATAATAGGAAAAGTTCTCCTATCCCCAGTGGAGAAGCTCTTCTATCCCCAGTGGAGAAGCTCTTCTATCCCCAGTAAAGAAGGTCTTCATCCCCAGTAACGAAGATTTTCTATCTCCAGTGAAAAGGTTCTTCCATCTCAATAAGAAAAGATGCTCATCTTCCCCAAAGAAGTTAAAACATGCAACCCCATTCATCACCTGTGTTATCTACACCGTGTTGAAGAACATTTGCCAAGTATCTGGTTGTATTGCGACGTCGGTCCTTCTCCAGTATATACTCCTCTGTTTGTCCAGTATCGTCAGCATACATGCTACATTCATGACATTCATCATTCATACATATTTGCATCATTTATGCATTCTTGCATTTTTCAAATGTCTGCCTAAAATCACTTGTTTAGGATATATCTATCCTCAAAAAAAAAAAAAAAAAAAAAGAGAAAAAGCGAAAAAAGAAGAAAAGAAGCAGGTATGGGTGTGTCATCTCTCCAAGTAGGTTGTCACCCATAAGCAGAAAGAACATCTTCTTTCTCCAGTTCCCCACTGAGATCATTCCTCGTGGAAGAAGGTTGCTTTAAGTTTCTCCTCTCAAAACAAAGGAGAAAATCCCCATTGAGTTCATTCCTCATGGGTACAAAGTCTTGTTTGACTGTTTCTTTCCAATTCATTCTTGGTTAGAACTTTGTCTTTACCAAAGATTCAAATTACGATTCCTCGAATAGAATCGTGAAAAAAAGACAATGAGCAATAGCCTCATCATCGAGCAGCTTGTGTCTCTTTCAAAAGCTTTTTCCTCTCAAGGAAATCGATCATGAAGATCATTTGACGATCAGGGCCTTATTACTGTTCACAAGGCTGAATAACCAGTAATTTTCCCCTAGCTAAGTCTCCAGAATCATTTTGTCACTTGGCTGATAATTGATCATGTCTTCAAAACCACTATCACGAGGCTGGTAGTCGGTAACTTTTTGTTCTGATTATATTATTAAACATGTCTATCACAAGGCTGATAGTCGATAATATTAACCGAACCTTTGAAACTCTTTTTACCTTGTCAAGTCTATCACCATGCCGGTAGTCGGTAATCCAGTTTCATACCTTTTCACCTTCGCATTATTAAAACAGTCTATCCCCATGCTGATAGTCGATAATGTCGATAGGTAAGCTTTTTTTACAAAGCTATCATTCCCCCGGTGAAAGCATACACTTGCTTTCCCGAAAAGGACAAAACGGATTCTCTTCCTAAAACGGATTGAGACATCCTTCCCGATCTCTTTTCCCCAGTGGAGTCAGTTCTTGATATCCCCTCGGTAAAGATATCCTTGCATCATTCGCAATTTTGGTATCTTAGGTCCAAAATTTGCGTCTTCTGATATTTAAGTCTCTTCCACCCTATCAAAACGAAGATTTTCAATCTTCATGTCTCAGGTTGAAGAAACTTAAATAGGGGCATCTGTCATACCCCAATTTTTGACCTAAGATACCACCTCATATCATTTGCATATGCATCATTTGCATCTCTAACAAATTGCATAGCTTGTGTTTGCTACTTGTGACTCAGCAGGATTTAAACAAGAAATCACTCATCAGTACAAGTAACAATCAATTAGGGTTTTTGTTCTCCCTTCATCTCAAATGAATCATCTTCATCAACAATCAACATTTGGTCCTCAGAGATTCATTTCAACAAGCTCAAAGGCTCTGAACCAACCAGATCAGGGTTTTGACTGAAGATAGCATACTCCTGACTTTTGCTCAGGATTTGATCTAATGACTTGGGACATGACCTCAAGACCCCAAGGGCATCATTTTGGCCTAATCTATTGACTCAGACATCTCTTACACAAGGAATGATCAACAGTGAAATTACAAATCCTCAGATCAGGGTTTTGAACTATCAGGGACTGAAATCAGGGGATCACATTTGGGAAACCCTAAAAATCCCCAGGAAGTCAATTAAAAGTTTCAATCATCTTCAAATAATCCCTATGACAACATCCAATGGAAATTACATCTCAATTCAAGATCCACAGTCATCAATTTCATCAGGTCGACAATTAGGATTTTTAACCTAATTCACTGAACAACTGACTTTTTAATCAGGACATGGTGTCACAACTCAAACCATGGCTCAATATCCTCTAATGCTTCAATATGATCCATTCATACCATTCATATGGTGAGGATAGCCTGTTTCATTTGAAATCTCCAGAAACGCGATTCGTCTGAAAAAGTCAACTCTACAAGATCACCATTGACTTTTGGGGAATTTTGGTCAACCATGACTTTTGAAGTTTTGAATCATCAATATATGATATATGAAGTCATTTGATCAAGAAAAATCAAGAAAATCAATCAAGAATCAAAAAGTCAAAAGTTTGACTTTTCATACTTAGAAAAATTTCTAAGTGTTTTTCATGGTTTTTTCCAAACTTTGGAAGGGAATTTCTCAAAATTTCACCCTACAAACTGAAAAAAACTTCCAACATGAAAGTTGTAGATTTTGATCCAATAAACAACTTTGACACATATAAATTTTTTCCATAAGATCAACCATTTAAGAGATATGAGCTTCAAAGTTGCATCTTTGGGAAATTTCACTTGAAACTTCATTTTTCTCAAAGTTCATGGATCTTTTTCACCCATTTCCTTAAGGGTATTGAAGAAACTTTCAACTAGGGTTTTGAAGTGTGTAACATGAGCTTTCCAAAAAGTCCAAGAGCATGAAAAAAATATGGAGTGTAGCCATGGTTTTGAATTTTGTCATTAGAGGTCCTTATGCTTGAATTTTCACCATTTTCTCACAAAGTTCTTATACTATATGACCAATAATGCAAGAAATGATCAAATGAAATGATGACAGCAAGATTCTTATCTCTAAAGATCAGATTGGAGAGAATATTAGGGAACTTGAGTTTTTTAACCATGGTTTAGGTTTTTAACCTAAAGCATTAAATGGAAATATTCTCTTTTATCTTCTTAAACCAAAACCATCATTGCATTCTCAACTTGCCAAGGCTTGTAATCAGATTTCATGGCCTATAAATAGAGATGGAAATCACATTCAAAATCACACCAAACCTCTCAAAGAATTGGTTTTCTCTTTCTTTCTTAAGTTGTAAGGTTCATGAGTTTTCAAAGAGGGAGAAATACCAATTTCCAAACCTTTGAAGTTTTAAGCAAAGTGATGCTTCTAACACTTCCTAAACATCATATGGAAGTTGTGTGAACCATTCACACCTCTCAAAAATACCCAAAACACATAATCACTCTTCAACCTCCATTTATGCACAAAGTGAGCCAAAACTTGCCAAAACAAAAATCCACTCGTGCATCCCTCAAATTTCCACTTCCAACACCTCATATACATCATATATAGACTCATCCAAACCATAAAATTGCAACTGGTATCGTGCCAATCAAGCCCTCTCATTCAAAAACCAGCAAGCTGCACTTTGATTTGGTCATGGAGTTTCAACAAGTTTCAAAGCAAGTTAGGGGTTGGACACACTCAAATACACTCAAGGAAGCTATAGGATTCAAAAGTTTGCATCTGGAAGCACTCTCTCAAGTTCTGCAAATTCCAACCAAGGTGAGTTTTTTATGCGTTTTCTAATGTGATCATTCATGCATATTTAACATAAATTTTGTAAAGTAAATTGTTCATATGATCATGCTAAAGCTAACTGAATCCGTGACTTCCATTAAAATGACTGTGGCTCGAGAATTTTGAATTTGTTCAGTTAGGGTTTAATTTGGGATTTCTCAAAATTCTCCCTCATCTTTGATTTATAATTATAATAATTGACATGGTTGAATTCGTGGTGAAAATTTGAACAAGTTTGCCTTTTATATTTTTCAAATTGGTTGAGAAACAAAGAAACCCGAAATCAACCATGGAGGCTTGTCTTGAGGTTGAAGATGAAGTGGGAATTTCAAAAATTCAAATTTGTTTTTATTATATAATAAAATTAAATGAGTTAGGATAATGGATGTATCACCGCCCCAGCGGTTGCAGCTTGCCTCTAAATCTCTCACTCGCCTCAATGTCCCAGGTTCGAGTCCCCCTGGGACCATTTTTTCAATATTTTCTCAAAACTCTCATTTTCACTTGTTTTTCAAAACTGTTATTACAACTTTTTTCCAAATAAAAACAAATAAAGGTATAATATATCTGAGCCACGCAGGTGGCCCAGTGGTATTATTTTTCACCTTTCAAACTCAGGGCGTGAGTTCAAGCCCTTGTGGAGGACAAACCTCATTTTTTGACACTATTTTTCTTCATTTTCTTCACAACTTCATCAATTAAATTAACCAATCAAATCAACTTATTTTTTCTTCATTTTTTAAACACTTCTTATTTAATATACATATTTTGACAATATCAAAAAAATCACAAAAAAAAGATTTATTTAATATGTTTTTAATTAGGTTTAAAATGATACACTTTTAAGTGTTTTTAAATACTTTAAATATTTGTTTTTCATTTAATTTTCAAACCTAATCACTTGTAAATATTTTTTGTGATCAAAACCCTAATCACTTAGGTCTTAATTAAGCATTAAAATTTTATTTAAACTTAATTAAGTTGACTTTTGTCAAAATTCAAATCGTTTTAAGACGAAGCGATCGCGATTCTTTTTCAAAACGATAAACCACTTCTTTTTGATTAAATCCTTTTGACTAATCAATTAATTTTCAAAACGAAGTGGGGCCTCTCGAATATTAGAGAGTATAAGTCCCTTTCGTCTTTCTTTGTACAGAAAACTTTTTCCAAAACTTCAAAACAGTTTTTTAAAACAATAAATCTCACATCTTTTTTTTCAAAACCATCCACCCTGTTTTATGAAAATGAAACAGGGGCCTCTCGAATATTAGAGAGTATAAGTCCCTTTCGTCTTTCTTTGTACAGAAAACTCTTTCAAAACAATACTTTTTCAAACTGTTTTCAAAACAACAAACGACGCGTCTGTAAATAAAACGATCAACCATGTTTTGTAAATATACCATGGGCCTCCATGTAGGTATAAGCCCCAAGCCCTTTTGTACATACCCACTCAAGTACATGAAATTAGGTATTTCATTGTACGCCTTTTGTACATATCTCAATCAATCTGTTTTTTGAACTTTGAATAACAAACCAAAAATGAAGGTTTCTTTAAATCTTCCCAAAAATACCACGGGCCTCCATGTAGGTATAAGTCCCAAGCCCTTTGTAAATACCTGTTTACATAGCTTTTGAATAAACTCAAGTGGACCTCTCCCCGAGTGTGAGTCCCGAGCCCCCGTGTATACAAATGGATCATGCTTACAGGTATATTTCCTTCATAAACTCCATTATATACACACACTTTGTCATATATATAATTGTTCATACCTGTTCATGTTTGTTCCATACTTGTTCAGGTTTGTTCATATGTGTGATATGTGTGCTTGTTCAACTTAGTACAACACTAGGTTCCCCATAGCCTCCTATTGGGCTTCGTGCAAAGAATCCCCACTAGTTTAGGTTAGGGACATAGAGTATGGTTTCCCGGTGAAATCGCTCTAAGAGCTCAAACCAACTATACCATGCCTCCCCTTGGGCTTTGTACAAACGAGTGACCCTCCCATAGCCTCCTCTTGGGCTTACAATGCAAGGACCCTGGATTGTCCCTCCCATAGCCTCCTCTTGGGCTTACAATGCAAGGACCCTCGGATAGCCTCCTCTTGGGCTTCGTACAAGGACCCACGGGCTTCTTATAAGCATCCCCAATATCCAAATCAAATACCCTAGGAGATTAGACATTTTTCATCTCTATGCTAGGAGTATCTCTTATATATCATCACAAACAATCAATCAATCAATCAATCAAACTTTTTTGCCACAAGGCTGGCTAATCAATCAAACTGTTTTACCCACCGTACAGGATGATTAATCAAAGTTTTTGTCACAAGGCTGACTTCATTGAAACTTTTGCCACGAGGCTGGCTGATTAATCAAAGTTTTTGTCACAAGGCTGACTTCATTGAAACTTTTGCCACAAGGTTGGTTAAACAACAAAAACATCTTTATCATTCTAAGCACCCTAAGTGGCATGGCCCCGGGCTTATAATGAAAAGATTTTCAAACAAAAAAAACAAACAGATGTATGTGATGATATAGATACATCTAGCATTTAGACGACATTTGTCTATTTTCCCTTTGCTTCCACTAGCATAAGTGGGAAACTACGATTGCTCTGACTTTCTCAACATCCCTTTGAGAATACGTAGGCCACAAGGTCGATCCTTGGCGAGCAAAACAAAACAAAAAAAACCATTCAAACCTTAGCACCCGTAGACCCCGAGCTACAGATGCTCTGATTCCCTCTAGGGGATATGTATGCAGAGGATCGCGATGATCTTTGCGAGCATAATCAAACAAACACCTTAGGTCCCACCTATTTCACAAGAACCTCCACCACAACAAGAATGGAATAAACAAAATAAAGAAACCTATAGAGTACTATAGATACGTTGGGTGCTAATACCTTCCCTCGTATAACCAACCCTCTTACCCGGAATCTCTCCCCCCACTTTTTTAGGTTATTGCAGCTTTTTTCCTTTTCCTCTTTTGGAAACAATAAAAAGTGTTGGTCGGTACAAAAGAAAAATCATTTTTTTTGAGCACTCGAGCCCAAAGAAGGCATCAGGTGTCTCATCCCACAAAAAGAGGAACAAAACGATTTTTCGCCCGCGACACTTATCTCTTTGGAAAGCCCTTGCTACATACTTCAATTCACTTGTTGAAAATTTCCTCAAACTCTTTTTGGATCATGGAGAAAAAAGGCCATAAAGTTAAGAAAAAACTAGGTGAAAAACACTTAGAATTTTTTCTAAGTTTTTTGAACATAAACCTTCTTAATCCAAAATCTCTCAAAATAATAACTTTTTATCCAAAAGTTGCATTGTGATAAGTTGTTTGTTTTGCCAAGATCTACAACTTTCATGTTTGGAGATTTTTTGAGTTTGTAGGCAAAAACTTGAAGTTCCAAAATTAGGTTTAAAAATCACTTAAAACCCTAATTTTGACTTTTGTTAACTTTTTGATTCTTGATGAATGATAACTGCAAAATGTACTTATTTTGTATATATGTTTTGTTGCACTTATCAATACTTTTTGTTTAATACCGTTTGAATAATACATTGTTTTGTGTATAAATACGTATACTTTGTGAATAGATGTATTTTCATATAATTTTATACTTTTTGACAGTTTTCTATTCATTTTGTAGGTATTGAGGTGTATTTGGAGCATGAGCAATAACGTGTCGAAGACACGACTTCAAACGCGCGTTTTTTAGCAACAAAACCAACTCGTCAACGAATAAAGCTCAAAGCTAAAGAATAATAAATCACCAATTTGGTTGATATGTTGTCATTGTTAGATGGGAAATTGAATTATCTTTCCAGCGCTTCAAATCGGGCGCAAATCGGAGTTACGGTTCTCAAGTTACGTCATTTTTAGTAAAAGCTGTTTTTTCATGACAGTAGGTTAGGCGCGATGCGCACTGTATAGAACTCAAAATTGCATAAATAGGCGAAAATCAAATTTTAATAGGTTATGTTTTGGATATTTTGAACCCCAACTCATCATAGGTCATTTTTTGGTAGATTGAGCTTAGAAAACAACATTTGTGGCTTGTAATCGGACGATTCTTGGTTGGGAGTTCAATTGATCGTGTTTGACACCGCGAGAAATTGAGTTTTTCTTCTCTCCTCTTCTCTTTGTAACTACTTTTGTTGGTTTTGTTTGTAAGTTTACTCTAAACCTATGTATGTTTGTTACTCTTTCTACTAGTTGTATAAAGTTTGCTTTACAAATCTTAATCGGTGTTTCCTTGATCTTTTTGCTTGAATGCTTTGGATTTGTGTTGTTGTAGAAATAGACATCATAAATCTTGATTAGGGGGATATCTGTTAGCTTATATTCTAGAGATAGGATTGGGGTTAACATCCACATAATATCTAAGTTTAATGTCTCTGTGTTGTTCGATCGGTTGAGACCATCGTCGAAAGAGCAAAATAGTTGAACTCTCGTCGGTGTTGCAGAAATGGACATTGATGTGAGGGATATGTGGTGATTCTGATGAGTATTGTAGATTAAGTACGACGGAGTGATAAATCTAAGTTGTGAGGAGTAGTTTAGATTCGAATCAGAGAAGTTATTCTCTATCAAGAATGTATTTCTTTTATGTTCATATGTTTACTTTTCCATTTTTACTTAAAACCCATTTAACCCAAACTCAAGAACTCAGAATCTGTCGAATGGCGATTCAATAGCGCTAATCTTTGTGGACACGATAATTTCCCGGATAAATATTTCCAAAAATTTTGTTGCTTTCCGCTTTATCGCTTCAACCAAAATGGCGCCGTTGCCGGGGATTGGTGTTTTATTGAATTCACATTGCAATAGTTTCTTTGGTTTTGAGTTTTGTGAATATCGTATATTTTGTGCTTAGACTCATACTTGTGTATTTGTGTAT
Organism: Vicia villosa; assembly: GCF_029867415.1. Classification (NCBI taxonomy): domain Eukaryota; kingdom Viridiplantae; phylum Streptophyta; class Magnoliopsida; order Fabales; family Fabaceae; genus Vicia; species Vicia villosa. The sequence goes on along the minus strand of NC_081183.1, from coordinate 35,226,534 downwards.
AGTTATACTTGTTTCGTTTTGTTTGGTAAACTGACTACAAGTTGAACTCGAATTAGCTCTTAAAATTACATATCTTCACTTTTCAACTTGTTTAGTCAATTTCACAATTCCGTTGTAAATTGTGTTTTTCTTAATGTTTGAGTATGTGCACATATGTGTTGTTTAAGTTTTGTTGTAAATTTTATTGTTTCGTAACGTTTGTTCAAGTGTATGCTTAGGACACTTTCATTAGGTTGCGTTGAGGCGAGAGCGTTGACATATCGTAGAGGAAGCTACTACCGTGCATAATAAAGGTGTCGAGCTTACGACGTAAAACAAGCGCTTGTTGGGAGGCACCCCAACAATTTTATTTTTCTATTTTTCTATAAATGATTAGTGCAGGTGATAAGTGGAGGTTGCTCATGGTTTGTGTTTTGCTGCACTGGTTTTTCTTTTTCTAGTGTAGCGCGCGACGCGCGGCCTGGGAGCTGAAGAGCTTGGTTTGGCAGAACATTGCGCCCGTCGCACGGTCTTGAGGGGCGCGTCGCGCGCCTTGTAACTTTTGGTCATGAATTATTTTTAATGTTTCACTTGGCTAGCCTTTTTCCCACTTACACCAAGGCTTTATAGTATAGTATTTTATAGTTTTATTTTTTTAATTCTTTTGTTGTTGTTTAGACTTAATTTTGGCCCGATTACTTGGAGTCGCAATTGGTAATTCTCCGATTTTGCGGTAATGATTGTTCAAATTTGTACGCCGCAAGGTACTCGTTTATCGCTTTCTATAGCATAGCATGTTTATGAGACTTTAGATTAGTACACATTTCATATTACTCATTCTTTTTGCATAACTTGCTCATGACTTGAATCACAATTAGTTTTCCCTTTTTACCATAAATGTGAAGTGGCTTTCCATTGTGTATATACGCGAGAGACCGACATTTCTTGTTTTAACTGGACATTTATTATGTTTAATCTTTCATTTTATTAATTTGTGAATGCACGAAAGTGATCAAGGCACTTGTTTGATTTTGAGCAAACTACCATAGCCAAATGTCAATTTACCTTGTGAGTGTGTGACCATTCGTAACCCCTTTGAGCCTTTTTATCATTGTCCATTTTGTTTTTGAACTTGAGACATAGTTCACATTTTTTATGGATTTTGATTATCGTTTTTCTTGAACCCTTAACTATGATATTTAGTTGTATTTTTACCTTGCCTTAGAAAGTAGGGAGTATTCACTTTATGTTGTGGTTGAATTCAAGTTGGGGAGAGGATGTTTGCCCATTTATATTGTGGTTGATATGAGGTTGTGAAAAGAAAAAGAAAGAAAAGAAAAGAAAAAAAAATGTGTGAAAAAGAAAGAAAAGAAAAAGAAAGAAAAAAGAGAAAATTTGAAGAAAAAAAATATCAAAAAGAGTTTGGAATAAGATTTGTGTTAATAAGTATTGTGTTTGGTGTGAAAACATGTGATGAAGAAGAAGTTGGATTGGAATTGTATTGTTTGAAACTTTGTGGAAGTAATTACTCCCTTAGGTTTAGGCAAGTTTTTGTTTCGATTAGCTTCATGGACTTATCACTTGTTTGTTAACCGAGCCACATTACAACCTTGAAAGCCCTTGTGATTCGTGCCGTTGCATTTTCAATACTATTTATAGATGAACACATAATTTTGTCTTTTGTTTGCAAGAATTTTGGATGAGTGTTCAAAGTCCTCACCTTTCGGTGTTTTTCATCTACCGATGAGTTTTTGCTAGGCGTGATTCGTGATTGAGCTTGTTTTGTTTTAGAATGTTTTGTATGATTTTTGTACTTAGGATTCGTTTCATTTTCATGTTTGTTGTAGGATTGTGGTAAGTGCTTACTTTGTTTGTGCGTTTTGGTTTGAACCATACAATTGTTTCATTTTACCAAATCTTGTTGATTCTTGATTACTTTGGATTTTTAATTTTTTGATTTGAGTGTTTGGCCTTGTGTTTACCCAGAAAGATGGTAAACAAGCGCTAGTTTCCTTTTTAAAGGTTACTTTTGCGGAATCAACTAGAATACTCCAGGACTAATTGCTTTATTTTGTTATATTATGTGTATCTGGTTTGTATTAAATGCAACAGTAACTTTAAAATAAAAGTAAACACTGAAATTAAAGGCGCTTTAAAGTAAATCAAAGCAATAAAAAAAAAGCAGTAAATGTGCACTGAAAGATGAGACTATAACGTAAAATGATTGCATTAATTAAACTGGTACGCATACGTACATTCCAAAGTTGCACTCGTTACTCATTTTTGCACAGAGATTTGAGTTTTACTTGTGTTTATGTAGAAAATGCGGACCTCTAACTATTCCTATGGAACTTGCTTAAATAGTAAAAATAAAATAACTACTACTAACGGTCGACTGGTTATCAGTCAACACGTGTCTTCGACATGCAAGATCATCAATTGTGAGACCTCCACGCGTCCTGTAAGAACTGCCAGAGAAACTGCTTAGAAACTGCCTCTTAACTTCTAATACCTCTCGACTTCCACTTCAGTTTCTGCAGCAAAATTCTTAAGTCTTCGCATACTTCTGATCGAACGCTGAAGCCTCTGATCATCTTTCTAGTCGAACAGCTTCGACTACTAAGCATTACTTAGTCGAACCACTTCGACCCAAATGGCAATGTAGTTATTTAATTGAGGCCCAATTACCAATTTAGGGCCTTTTTACCAAATGGAGGCCCAATTACCAATTTTGAGCCCCAGTTGCCCATTTGTTGGTAAGTCGAAAACCCTAGGGTAACAAATTGCCCCCCAAGCGACTTCTTTCGACCGACTTTAGGAAAGAGAAAAAGATGGTGTTTCAGTTCTTTCTTGGGTTTCGACTTTTGTTAACTCCCATTACGCCATGATTACATTTCATTTTCCCAGGCACTAATAATTACCTAAACACTAGGTTAGTGGGCTATAACTGCTCCCAGCTTGCTTGTGTCAGTTTCCAAGATATTTAATACGACCTTTGATTTTACAACTTCTTTTTTTCACGATTTCTAGTGACGTCACCACCAGCTTATATATATGTACAGCTTCTTTCTCCTTTTTCTTTCTTTCTCCTCGTTCTACTTCTCTTCTCAAACGTTTCAGAAAGAACCATCTCTTTTCCTCTAACCTTTACCCATTTTCTTCATCTCCTTTTATACACAACAATGGCAGCTACGACCACCAACACCACTGTGTACGATACGGGTGCGAACCCTTTAGGGTTTATTATGTCTCGTGAGGAAGAAGAACAAGGCTTAGATTTCATTCCTCAACCCAACCTTACTGAGGCCAAAGCCATCATTTGGCAAAACCAGATGTTAATCCCTTTTCAGATTACTGATAAATTAATGACTTTTTCAGGGCCATTACCAGACCACCGTTACCACCCAGAGCAAACCACTGGTTTCTTTCCTTGCTTCCAAACCACCATGCATGTAGCTTTCGACAAACCACGTGTCCTCGATTTGAAGTTTATGGATCCTTCGCTTAGGGTTTTTCGTTCGACTCCAGCTCCTGGCAACAAGGAATACTTGGCTTGGCTTAACAAAGTTCAAGCGAAAAAACAACAAAGATGGGAGGAATTGGGCATCTTCGACGTCATACAATTATCCCGGACTGGTCATAGAGTTTGTCCCCCCCATGCTACTTGCTTCGATCTTCTTCTGGGAAGGTTCGACTAACACCTTCCACCTTCCTTGTGGAATGATGACTCCCACTCTCTTCGACGTGGCTGCCATCACAGGGCTTTCGCCATTGGGTGAAATCTTCGACCCAACTCTTCCCACAGAAATGAATTTCAATTTCACCAACGCTACCATCACCAAGTATATGCAAGATCATTATGACAAGTCGACAGAAGAAGTTTCTGACGAAGAGCATTATGCCTTCCTCACCTACTGGCTCTCATATTATCTGTTTTGTCCAGGATCAGTTCAGATTGCTAAAGCTTACATACCTTTGGCTATTCAGATTCATGAAGGTCGAAAGGTCTCTTTAGGTAAGCTGCTCCTAGCTTATCTCTATCATACCTTAGGTATAGCATCTTTAAGGATCAAACGCCTGCATGAGACTCCAAAACAACTCTCTCTGTCGGGACCTTATTGGCTCTTACAACACTGGTTGAATGCCACCTTCGAGTCACATATAGGTTATACTATTTCCAGATCCATTTTAGAGGTCATGTATGACCGGAGGGTCGAAGGCATCAAGCTTGCCTTTCAAACTCCTCAAGATGAGTCTAACAAACCCAACCTCCTTAAATATGTGAGGTTGTTTTCTGAATGTAAAACATTTATTGCTTCCATGGCCCCTTTCTCTAACCGATGCTTTGGGCCAACTTGGTTCAAAGCTATTTTTCCTGGGAATACTCCTACTCTTCGAGCTCAATTAAATGCTATTTGGGCTGCCTTTCTAACCCCAACACTACTTTCTCATCGTATTGAGTCGACTGGTAAGTGCTATGGGTTTGTGGGTTATCAACCAAACTTGGTCTCTCGACAATTTGGTTTGAGCCAGATGCTGCCCAAGAGCTTATATTCCCATGATGGTGATATTTGTTACTCTGGTCGACCGTTCACAGCCCGTCAACACCTCGACTGCTTGAAGTTTCATAACAAACAATCCTTGGAACATCCCACCTTCACTTTCCAAAACTCCTATTTTACAACCAAAGAATTCAATGAATGGTGGTCTGAATATTATCAACTGTTTGATGGGGACTCTTTCGTCAAGAAGCTGAACACTGCATTTGACGTACTGGAGGATCAACTTACTATAAGTAAGTTTTTTATGTTTACTTTCGTTTTCTTTATTACCAATCGCACTATTCTAATCTCAATTTTAGACCTTTCAGGACCTGATCCTACTGCTCAGGTCGAAGTCCCTGCTCCTAAATCAGGCCGAAAACGTCCCAGTACGTCGAGCAACACCACCATCAAGAAAAACAAAACTGTTAGAAAGGTACTTAACTTGATCATTAATCTTGTCAAATCTACCTTAACATTCATTAATTGTTATTCTTCCTTTTCAGTTGCTAGTTCCTACTGAATCAGACGAAACTACATCTCCACCAAATCAGGAAAGTGAGATCTTTTCACGACCCCCGCCTCTGACTCCCCCCAAAAGACGAAAAGTTGTAAAGGACATTCCCAAAGTGGTTGTCAAACCTCAAACAGCTCCAACAATTTCTTCATCTCAAATTCTTACTGAGGTAGCTTAGCATTTTTTTTCCACATATCTCTTTCAATATCTCTGTTTTCTAACATGTTTCTTGAATAGAGTGCACCAACTGTCGACCACACTCAGGAGAAAGTTGTTGAAGTTGCTGAGAAAACTGCTGAAGCCACTCCTGACTCCAATCCTTTTAGCCCTCAAAGGACTGACGCTTTTGGAAGCAACACTGATTCGGCTAACACTCCAGGTCGAAGTCGGACAGATCCTCAGGACAAACCCATCGTCGAACAATCATCTGCCATAAAAAATACTGAAGATGTTCCTCGACCAGAACCCAATGCAGCTTCTCAGTCAAGACTACATTCTATTACTGATGATACTAATTCCAACAGTTCTCTTAGTCAGGAAGAAATTCTGGACTTGAAGAAGACTAATCCTGTGGAGGCTCTTTTTCGACTTCAAAAGCTGCGACCAAGTTCTTTTGAGATTCCTGCTCAATCGACCAATCCTGATGCTGAGATTGATGCTTCCCTTGTCGAAGCTATATGCCGACTGAAAGCCCATCTGGATGAACCTGAGTTTCTCGTTGTTCTTGAGAGTTCTGAACATCTTGGTGGAGAAATTCGCAAAATCCTAGATTTATTGATCAAAGCTTCTCTTCCACCAGTTGTTGTTCAATTTTTCTTTGATTTTGAGGCGTACTTCGACCAACTTTGGAGGGACCTTATGACGAAGAAGAACACTACCTTTCAGGCAAAGAACAAAGAGCGTGAACTGGAGAGAGAATGGGACGCCAGTGCAGCTTCGACCAAAAAGGTTGAAGAATTTCAGGAGAAAACTTTAAAGTTTTCTGATAAGCAGGGAGAGATCGACAATAAGATTGCTGATTACAAAGCTCAAATTGATGAACTCAACAAAAAGATTCAACATCTTGAGCAAAAGAAAATCAGTTTGGCTCAAACTGAAGAAGTCCCTTCGCCTGAAATTAATAACCAAGAAGTCTTGAAAGGACTTGGTCATGGTGAGAATGCACTCAAGTTGGAAAGTAACATTCGACAGCTTAAACAAAACCTGTCTCGACTTGACTCTAAGATTGATTTTGAGTCAACCAAGTTAGCCTATTTTAGGAACAATTTCCCTGCTTTGTAATGTCGTTTTCGACTGACTTGCTATATTTTGTAATGTCTGCCAATGGTCTTTATTAAGAACTTTTTGTAATGATTGGCCAAATTTTTAGCCATTTTCATATAATCTTTTGGTTTTATTCTATTATACGAATTTCTTGAAGTATAGGTTTATATTTTTTCAAATATTTACCATTTATCCTCAAGATTCGACCATCTGAATTTAGTTCTTCAATTTCATATGCATTGTTTGAAAACACTTGCAAAATTTTAAACGGTCCTTCCCAACTTGGGGACCATTTACCCAATAACTTATTCCTTTGATCCATGGGCAGAATAACTTTCCATACATAATTACCTACCATGAATGTCTTCTCTTTGACTTTCTTGTTGTAAGCCTTCGCCACTTTTTCCTTTTGTCTTATTAACCTATCCAACGCTATTAGCCTTTCTTCGTCTAATTCTACTAATTCATCTAACATCATATTCCAGTATTCGTCAGACGAGAGACTATTTTGTCGTTGAATTCTTGTCGACTGTAGATGAATCTCTGCAGGCAATACAGCATCATGCCCAAAAGTCAAACGAAATGGGGTAGTATTTATTGCTTCCTTTGGTGACGTCCGACAAGCCCAAAGGATTTGGTCGAGCGTTTGATGCCAATTTCTTGGCTTTTTCCCCACATGCTTCTTTATCAAATTTATAATAACTTTATTAGCAGCCTCGACTTGACCATTAGCCTGAGCATAATACGGAGTGGATGTTAGCAATTTAAATCCTGTCTCTGCTGCAAAAGCTTGCATCTTTCGACCAACAAAAACTGATCCTTGATCAGTAGTAATAGTTTCTGGAATCCCATATCTATAGATAATGTGTTTTTGTATGAAACTAATCACTGCTTCTTGATCAGCATTAATTAGTGGGATTGCCTCTATCCATTTAGTAAAATAATCTATTCCTACTAAAATGAATCTTTGTTGCTTAGAAGATGCAGGTTTGATTTCTCCTATTAAATCCAAAGCCCATCCTCTAAAAGGCCAAGGTTTGACAATGGCATGCAATCCACTGGCTGGAACATGTTGAATGCCTGAAAATTTCTGGCACTCTTGGCATCCTCTTGCATATTCAATACAATCTTTTAACATTGTTGGCCAATATAAACCTTGTCTAAACAACAACCACTTCATCTTATGGCCTGATTGATGAGCTCCACAAACACCACTATGAACTTCTGACACAGCCAAATATGCTTCAGCTTCACTTAAGCATTTCAACAATACACCTTCGGCTGTTTTCTTGTATAAATCATTTCCTAATATCACATAGTTTAGAGCTCTGTATTTAATCTTTTGATCAGTTCCTCCGACTGGATTATTTAGGTATTGGACCAATGGGTTTCTCCAATCAGCATCAGTCATATTGTCGATGGCAAAAATTTCCAAGGCATACAAATCTTTACTTTCAACATTATCATCTACCCCCTCAAATTTTGACGTCGACAATTGACCTAACTGGTCTAATACTTCATGGGTTTCTTTATTCTTGATCTCGACCATATCTTCTAACTTGTCTTTAGAAACTCTATACCCAAAAGCAATTTGTGCCAATTCATTGGCAATGCAATTGTTAGATCTTGGTACATGCAAGATCTCAACATGTTCGAATTTTTCTAATAAGCGTATCACAATTGCATAATACATTATTATATTTTCTTTGATGCATTTATACTCTTTTATGATTTGTCGAATTATTAACTCAGAATCACCTCGAATCTCAACTCGTTTTGCCCCTAAATCTATTAGGGCCTTCAAACCAGTTATCAAGGCTTCATATTCGACCTCATTGTTAGAGCATACTTCTTTCATTTTATAATGGAACTTTGTTGGAAGTCCTTTGGGAGAAATAATCAAGACTCCAATGCCTGATCCATTTTTGTGACTAGAACCGTCAAAAAACAGTTTCCAGTTAGTTCGTTCGACTTGATTTACAGACAATTCGACTAACCCATGGTCGACTATAAAATCAGCCACAACTTGTCCTTTCATAGCTTTTAAAGGGACATATGTCAAGGAAAATTCAGTTAGCGCTAAGGCCCACTTACCAATTCGACTATGCAAAATTGGTTTAGACAACATATGTTTAATAATATCAAAATGAGAAGACACATACACATCAACAGGCTTTATATATTGCTTAAGTTTGTTGCATGAGAAATACAAGCATAAGCATAATTTTTCAATATCATTATACCTAGTTTCAGCATCTACTAGGGTTCAACTTAGATAATATATGGCTCTTTTCGACGCCATTATCATCTTCTTGGGCCAACATACTCCCAATTGTCGAGCCTGATGCAGCTATGTATAACTTCATACTTTTTGTCCTATTGGGGGGTAACAAAATAGGAGGATTAGTTAAATAAGCTTTTATTTGGTCGAATGCCTGTTGATGTTCTTGTTCCCATTTGAATTGATCTTGGTTCTTGAGTTTCACAAGTGGTGAAAATATCTTCGTTTTTCCACTTAGATTTGAGATGAATCTCCTCAAGAAATTAATCTTCCCCAACAATGACTGGAGTTGTTTCTTTGTTACTGGCGCCTTTAGCTCCAAGATTGCTTTCGTCTTATTTTGGTTTATCTCAATGCCTTTCTTGTGAACCACGAAGCCTAGGAAATCCCTTGCATGTACACCAAAAGCACATTTTAAAGGGTTCATTTTGAGTCCATATTTCCTCATACGTTCAAAAGATTGTCGAAGATGGTTTAAGTGACCATTTTCAGAGTTAGATTTTATTACAATATCATCAATATAAACCTGCATAAACTTGTCAATAAAATCATGAAACATGGAATTCATGGCTCGTTGGTATGTAGCTCCAGCATTTTTTAAACCAAAAGGCATTACCACCCATTCATAAGTTCCTAAAGCACCTGGGCATCGAAACGCCGTCTTAGGTACATCTTCGTCAGCTATAAAAATTTGGTTATAACCTGAATATCCATCCAATAAACTGAGATATTCAAATCCGGCTGCAGAGTCGACTAACATTTCAGCAACTGGCATGGGATATTCATCTTTAGGAGTAGCCTTATTTAAATCTCTGAAATCTATGCATACACGAAGGCTACCATTTTTCTTTATGACAGGCACTATATTAGCTAACCATTCGACATACCTCGCAGTTCGAATAAACTTGCTTTTCAGCAATCTTTCAATTTCTATTTTTATTTTTTCCATAACCTCTGGCGCAAATCTTCTAGGAAGCTGCTTGATAGGTTTCTTCCCTGGGTTTAGTGGTAGTCGATGTTCCACCACATGTCGACTTAAACCAGGCATTTCATTGTAATCCCATGCAAAACAATCTTTGTATTCTTTCAAAAGTCGAATCAACTTGGTCTTTAGGTCACTTGTAAGCCTTGTACTTACATAAGTAGGCCTTTTAATGACTCCATCACCTAAGTCAATTTCCTCAAGAGGATCTTGAGCTTGCATCCTTTTTACCGATCCTGATGGATCCATTTCGAAACCTAAAGGTTCGTCATCGTATATCCCGTCAAGTCGTTCGACTTGGTGATCGACTTCTTGATCGTTTTCATTTTTTACTATCATGGCCTCAATCGTCATATTTTTCCCTAGTTCGGCTTCTAAAGCCGCTTTTTCTTTGTTTTCGGCCAAATAGGCCGTTATTCGAGCCAGGTATTCTGACTCAGTGGTCATCGTCTTTGATTGTTGTCCTCTGCTCTGGAGGACTTTCATGGTTCAATGGTTCATTAGGATCTTCTTTATTCCAAATGAAACCATAATTTGGGTCTAAGTTCAGATACTTAGATACACTTTCATCAGAAGGATATACATCTTCTGCTTTGTAGCAAGGAGCTACATTTGCCAAATGCTGGTCGAAGTGTCTGCGACCACTTTCAGTTTTGTAATAACTTTGGTCTGGTTCAATATTCTCCACTATACCATCTGACCTCCAAATGGCCACACGCTGATGTAAGGTGGAAGGAACTGCCCCAATACCATGGATCCATTCTCGACCCAACAGCAGTTTAAAATTTGCCTGCGATGCAATCACCATGAAGACGGTTGACCTGACAGACGAACCAACAACTAGTTTTACTTGAATTACTCCAAGTATTCCACTTGTCTTGCCCTCATAATTTGACAGTACCATATTATGGGGTCTTAAGTCTTTATCAGACTTTCCCACTTTCTGAAGTGAAGAATAGGGCATTAAGTTTACAGCAGCCCCACCATCGACAAACACTTTATTTATTGGAACACCATCCACTTTCGCCCTTATGAATAAAGGCTTCAAATGATACATCATTCCTCGACCTGGCCTTTCGAACACAGCCTTTTGCTCTTCTACCACCCCTTTTCCCATTACATAGTAACAGACAGGTGTTTCTTCCACATTCTCGTCAGGAAGAAAATCATCTTCGTTCTCAGATACCTCAGATACTCTGTCGAACTCTGCTGGAAGTACAGAGACAATTCCACAGTCGATTAGCAACTCATCTGACTCTATGTCAAAGTTGTCGTCAACCTCTTCGTCCGACAGTGGAGAATATTCAGGCTCTTTCCCCGTATTGAGAGCCGGAGCATCATCATCAACTAGTTCTTTGATGAGTTTCTTTCCTAGGATCATCCTAGCAACTAATCTTTCATTTGCTATTTTAGCCTGTTCTTCAGTCAACTTCCTGTGAAAAGGTTTTGACTGATAGTGAGAAAATCCTGCCTGCACCATTTTCGAACCTTCTTGTCCATTCTTGTGGCTTCTTTGGTAACGTCTCCACTGCGTTCGAGTCATGGGGTTCTTTCCTTTGTAGTTTGGAGATATATAATCTTTTCTTTTAGATCCACTATCGGTCCAAGAACCTTCAGCATTGGTTCCATCGCCTTGAATCTGCCATTCTGGACGTTTACCTCTGAAGTTAATGGGTTTCACCCATTTGTCTTCAGGGACATCCGTCTTGGGACGGAAAGTCCTTGGTTTTTCAAACATCTTCCTGTATTCTCCAGCCCTTCGACCACTGTTTTCTCCTGTATACATGAATTGACGATTCTTGCCTCGACGAGGGTCGAACCTCACTTTGTTTGCAGCATCGACATTGAAAACAGCATCACACCTTGGGCATAATCCAACTTGGGAGTTGTTATTGTGGCATCTCTCAAGGAATTTCAAAAGACTTTCTTTTGGTTCAGGATAAACCAAGTTCAAAACTTTGCCATCAGTAGCACCGTTTTGCTTTCTAACGAAACCATCAGTAGTCTCGACCATCATCACATCAGCAAGCTCAGTATAGTGAGCCTCTTCAACTTGCAAAGGATCAGTATCAACTTGCATTGATGACTTTGGCTTTTCTCCAAACTGTAACCTTCCTTCTTTCAAAGCTTTTTGCACTAAATCCCTGAAAAGGACACATTGAGAAGTTTTATGACCCAAGAAATTATGAAATTTACAAAATCCTCTTTTTTTCTTTTGTTCAAGAGGAGGATTTTTAAGTCCCGGGGGTACTATGATTTGCCCATCAGAAACCTAAAAATCAAATATTTCATCACATTTTGTTATATCAAATGAATACGTTTTACTAGAAAATTTTTCATTCTTACTTTCAACCAGATTTTTATCTTTTGAAGGTTTAAGCAATTTACAGATATATGGTGGCCCTGGCTTTAATTCAGCCACGTTGACCTCTCCCTCTTCGTATTCACTGTCGCTATTAGAGTCGAACTCACTTGTAGTAACATAAGCTATTTTTTCTTTCTTATGATATTTACTAGCTCTGGCTTTTTCAGCTTTTAGCCTTTCGACCTGGCGTACTCTATCTGCCAGTTGTGCCATATCTCTCAAATGTTGGGTGTCTAATTTCTTCCTTATGGAATAATCTAACCCACCTGCAGCCATTTCGACTAACTCATGTTCAGGAATTTGTGTAAAACATCTAGCTTTCAGTAACCTAAAACGGTTTAGATAGTCATCGACTGGTTCTGTACCCTTTCGTCTAACTCCAGCTAATTCTTTCAAGCTGATTTTCGACTGTCCCATATAAAATTGTTCATGAAACAATCGTTCTAATTGGTTCCATGAGAACAAAGATTGGGGAGATAAGGTCGTGAACCAAGTAAATGCATTTTTCGTTAAAGAACTTGGAAAATACTTCATCTTTAGATTTTCATTGTTTGCTATTTCTCCAGCCTCTGTCTGGAACCTAGCAATATGTTCGACCGTCGACTCGCCAGTCTCACCAGCAAATTTGGTGAATTTTGGGACTTTCCACCTCCTAGGCAATTCAGTTTGCCTTACATATTCTGACAACGGGGAAACGAAATTTGGTCTATGCAAACCTACATTTATCCCATTCTGAACTAAAATTTGTTCAACTACATTAGAGATATTATTGTGTCCAATATTGACATCTTGCTGGATGTTCCTAAGAACCTGGTCAGCATCTTGATGCCTTTGTACTATTCTAGGGATCTCTGGCTCAATTTGATCTCCTTGTCCTATAGGTTCGACCCCTCTCACATTCGACCCTTGAGTAGTCGAAAGGTTTGGTTGTGGGGGCGCTCCAAAGAAATCTGCAATTCTGGCCATTTGTCCCGCCAATATTTCATAACTTTGATTCGTGTTATTTATCATGGGAGTAAAAACAGTTCCCATTTGTTGAGTAAGGGCATTCACCATTTCATGATTACTTTCGTCCATTTGTTGTCGAATTGACAACATTGACGTAGTACTTAAAGATGGCAAAACCTGGTGATTATATCCTATGCCTATAGGTCGACCCCCTGGGTTTGATGTGCTTGTAGCCATCATGCTGTCAGAATATAATGAAGGATTTGTATGCAAACCTTGCATCATAGACGTGGGCATTCCAAACTGAGGGTTAAAACCTGGTGGAGGCATCATTCCATGAAACGGCGGTCGTAATGGATTCAACGGTGACCGTACATTCGTTGATGATGATACCATTATTGCTGCCGTCGATCCACCAGTACTTGTTGTTCCCACTGGGGATGAATCTGCGGCATTTTGCGGTGTTGCTCCGGTTAGAACACCTCTTTGATTTCCAGAAAGATCAGAATTATTTATATTAACTTCAGCCATGTTAGTTAATTTCCGACCACTTCTTAATATCATACATAACTATTGTACTAACAAATATAAAACAAACAGCAATTGACGGGTCCCACTGGGCGTGCCAATTTGTTTACCCAGAAAGATGGTAAACAACCGCTAGTTTCCTTTTTAAAGGTTACTTTTGCGGAATCAACTAGAATACTCCAGGACTAATTGCTTTATTTTGTTATATTATGTGTATCTGGTTTGTATTAAATGCAACAGTAACTTTAAAATAAAAGTAAACACTGAAATTAAAGGCTTTAAAGTAAATCAAAGCAATAAAAAAAAGCAGTAAATATGCACTGAAAGATGAGATATAACGTAAAATGATTGCATTAATTAAACTGGTACGCATACGTACATTCCAAAGTTGCACTCGTTACTCATTTTTGCACAGAGATTTGTGTTTACTTGTGTTTATGTAGAAAATGCGGACCCCTAACTATTCCTATGGAACTTGCTTAAATAGTAAAAATAAAATAACTACTACTAACGGTCGACTGGTTATCAGTCAACACGTGTCTTCGACATGCAAGATCATCAATTGTGAGACCTCCACGCGTCCTGTAAGAACTGCCAGAAAACTGCTTGAAACTGCCTCTTAACTTCTAATACCTCTCGACTTCCACTTCAGTTTCTGCAGCAAAATTCTTAAGTCTTCGCATACTTCTGATCGAACGCTGAAGCCTCTGATCATCTTTCTAGTCGAACAGCTTCGACTACTAAGCATTACTTAGTCGAACCACTTCGACCCAAATGGCAATGTAATTATTTAATTGAGGCCCAATTACCAATTTAGGGCCTTTTTACCAAATGGAGGCCCAATTACCAATTTTGAGCCCCAGTTGCCCATTTGTTGGTAAGTCGAAAACCTAGGGTAACATCTCTAGAGTGATTTTGATCACTAATGAGATGAAGGCTTGTGGAGAAACTCTTTCTGAACAAGTAATCATAGAAAAGATATTGAGGTCACTTACTCCTCAATTTGATTACATTGTTGTAGCCATTGAACATTCTAAAGATCTGGACACCATGAGAATATAAGAGCTGCAAAGTAGTCTAGAGGCCCAAGAGTTGCGTCTGACTGAAAGAACTTCTAAGAGGGAAGTTGAGCAGGCTCTGAAAGCTTCTTTTGTCAAGAAGGACCAGAAGCTGAAAAAAACATGGTAGGTCGCAGAAGTCAGAAGTCTTCTATTCTGATGAGGAGAAACATCAGAAGGGAAAGGAGAAGTATGACAAGAGAATGGTTCAGTGTTACTGTTGTAATAGGTTTGACCACTTTGCTAAAGATTGTTGGTCAAACAAAGAAGAAGCAAAAATAGCCAGAGGAGATTCTGATGATGAATCTGTGCTATTAATGGCTTATGAATCTGATGAGGAACCCGTGAGTTTGTCGTTTTCTGATTCTGAAGGGGAAGAAGATAACTCTGAGTATTCTGAAGGAGTATTTTTATATGATTTAGAATCAAAAGATGACTTTGAAGATTCTGGAGAAGAGTCAGAATCTGAGGTTTCTGAAGATGAGTCAGAGTTAGAAGATGACTCTGAAGCTGAAGACAAGTCAGAATCTGAAGGTGATTCTGAGTCTGAAGGAGAATCAGAAGATGGGTCAGAATCTGAAGAAGATTCTGCTTCTGAAGATGAGTCAGAACTTGAAAGTTCTGAAGAAGAGTTAGAGTCAGAAGATGAAGAATCTTCTGGAGACTCTGAAGATGAGTCAGATGGTGAATCTGATTCTGATCCAGATTTTGATGATGATCAAGAATCTGGTGGTGGTCATGCTTCTGGAAGGGAAAACTCTGAAGACATAGGTTCCGGAGGACAAGCTTCTAAAGATGATCATGTTTCTGGTGTTAATCATGACATTGAAGATGGAACTTCTGAAGGCGGATCTTCTGAAGGTAGTCCAACTTCTGACGGTGGTCATGATTCTGAAAGAAAAGATTATGAAGTTGGAACTTCTGAAGGCAGAGCTTCTGAAGGCGATCCAACTTCTAAAGGTGGTGGTTTTGAACAAGACCCAGAAGTTAACAAAGGTGGAACTTCTAGTGGTAGTCAAACTTCCGAAGAAAATCCAGAAGGAGATATGATTCCAGAATCAGAAGGAGATTTAGAACTATTGGGTATTGAAGAAGCACTCGAGAAGAAAGGTTGGCTGAATGCCATAAAAGAAGAACTTGAGGCTTTAGAAGGAAACAAGACTTTGAAGTTAACTATGCTTCCAAAGGAGAAGAAAACCATCAGCGTCAGATGGGTTTTTAAGGAGAAATATGCATTTCTAAATGGAGTATCAGAAGTTGCACACTGTAGCAACCATAAGAAACTTGCAGATGTTCTGATGAAGGATGTCAAGACTGTACACCTTATCCATTTGAGGGATGGAGTTGGTGTTGTAGATTTTGGCTAGCTGAATATGAATTAAGGGATGATATTGAAGAGTAATTCAATATTCAGAAGTTGTTGTTAATCAGAAGAAGATGCTTCTGATGTTCTGGTGTTGCTCAGAAGCAGTAAAAGCTTCTGAGGCTGTTAATCAGAAGCAGATGCTTCTGATGTTCTGGAGTTGAGTTTGTTAGCGTAGCTGTTTAGTAGTAAGGGTACTTTAGTATTTTATAGTACTGTACGGTTTGTACCCTAAACTTGTTCACTAAGTTTAGCCTTTAGGGCTGAGGTGGCAATTTGCTTTTTGTATAAATAGTCTTGTAGTAGCTATCATTAATAGTAGATCAACGCAAGTAGAATATACAACTTTATTCTCTCATTAATCTTTGCGCCGTTATTCCTTTCGTTATTCTCTTTGTCATCATCTTTATTCATTGCGCACCAACAGAGAGGTTGTGTATATTGCCGCTTCGTTGTGTGTGTGCTAAGCCGAGTGGTTGATGAATCTATTGAAAGAGCTGCACAACGATAAAGGTGACGTTGTAACACTCATGGTTGATAACGTTTCCGCTATAAACCTTGCTAAGAACTCAATCGCACATGGGATGAGCAAGCATATTGAGATCAGATTTCACTACTTGAAAGTGCTTGTTAGTGAAAGAAGATTGAGATTGTGATATTGTAGAAGTGAAGATCAAGTGCCTGATTTATTTACTAAGAGAGTCATAATTGAAGTGTTCAAAAGGTTGAAGATGAACACGAGCATGGAAGACTTGGAGCCCTTGAATTAAAGTGATATTCAAGGTGATGTGCTAAGATTTTTTTTAGTTATTCAAGTGTTGTGATCGGTAACCATAAGTGTGTAACCGGTTACAAGTGTCAAGAAAAGTCAAATATGCTGAAGAAAAAGTAATTCTAACGTTGCTGTAACCGGTTACACATTCGCAATAACTGGTTACAGCTGTTAGTATTTTTAGAAGTTTTAGTAGCTGTAACTGTTTACTGGGTTTGTTTAACCAGTTACACGTTCGAGAATTTTGTTTTTCAGTTATTTTGACTTGTTGCTTTTGTCCTAATCCATTTGGATTTGGTGTATAAATTCCTTGAAGGCATTCTCATCATTGTAAAGAAAAATATACATTCTCACCCTCAATTATCTTTTCTCTCTCCACACATTCAAATCCTCCATTTTCACCAATCAAGTGGTTCTAAGTTCTAACAATAAATCTCCACACTCATTGCTTACAACCGTATAACTCCACACCTTCATTCTAGTTTCACAAAACTTTGTAAAGAAAAAATAGAGTCGCTTTGTTGAAATATGAAAGCATTCAAGTGATGGATTGATCAAAATTGATTATAACTCCTAACACACTTTTCATTTATATTAAGTAGAATTCAAAAGTTAGTTAGAAACTTGCCACTTTAAAAAATATTATTTTTAAATTTGTTGAGTTAGTTACAAAGGATGTAGCAGAGGGTATATATATATTGATCATTTTGCAGCACAATAACACAATTTGATGCTTAATTCTATCTCTCTTTCATCGTAATCTTTATTGCATTGAATGCTCAAGAATGTTCTTGATTTTTTTTGGGAGTTTTCCATATTCTAACATGACATCATTTGTCTTTCCGATCTACATGTGATCTTCACTTCTTCTTTGATTCTTCCTCCATCAATGTCTCCTTGTGCAACCTTTATTGATCAACAATTAGAACAAAATAGTCTTTACTACGTTCATCCAAATAATGAAACTTCTTCTGTCAAAATTACTCCGGTTTTCAATGGCGTCAATTATCGTTCATGAGCCTGACCAATGCGTTGCGCTCTTGGTGGAAAGAAGAAGCTTGAATTAGTTGATGTTTCTATACTAGTTTTAATTGATTATTTTGATCCTTGGATTCATGCTTCAAACAGAATCAGCGTTTTGATTCATTCTTAGATTAATTCAGTTTCTAAATCAATTGCACAGTCCATTATGTTAATGAAAAATGCAATTGATGTTTGAAACGATTTGAAAGAGATATTTTCTCATGGTGATCTTATCTGTGTTTCAAAATTACAACAAGAAGTTTATATTCTCAAATAGGATACCAAGTCTGTTATTGAATTTTACTTTGTATTGAAATTTATTTTGAAAGAATTAGAGATCTACATACCAATTCCTAATTGCACATGTTGAGTTCGTTACTCATGTGAAGCTATGAGGCAAGCAAGGAAGAATCACACTTTATTTTTTATTATTAAACAAGAATTTTCACATAAATCTCAAATTTCGCTCATTCTCTACTACCATAAACATAATTTTCTCAATCGTGTCAACAAGAAAGACACAAATTTTTTTTGATGATTCACCGGCTTTGATCGATGCAGTGAGATTAAAAAATCCAATTCAAAGCCAAACAATTTCAATTTCCAGCATAAAACTTAAAAATTCAAGGTTGACACACATTGTGGTAAGACTGATCATAAAATTGAGGTATGTTATAAGAAAAATGGCTTTCCACCTCATTTTGGTAAAAGATCAATGGCCAACAATATAGTGACAAATAATGATGATCATTCATCCTTTCAACATTCAATTGAGAAGAATGGTTCTTCTCTAATTACTCAAGACCAATATGAAAACTACTGAATCTTCTTTAGAACTCTGCTCTTGGTCATACTTTAACACTTGCACCTTCAAATCAAGTTGGCTCTTCCTCTTTCACAGGTCCTTCACATGTGACTAGCAAAAGTAATTCTCATTCTTTATCTACAAATGTTGTACTCTTGACTATTAGATCGTAGATTGAAGAGTAAGTGATCCTATATGTTCCACAAGCTCTAGGTATCATTCTTATAATAAAATCAGTCCAATCAATGTTAAATTTTCTAATGTTGGTGATTTTAGTATCATCAATGTATTTTGGTAATAATGTGATTTACTGTAGGCCGATGCAATTATGCGTTAAGCTTGAAACGAGTTAGGGTAGTGCGGAGTGCACGCTCGTAGAGCCAAACGTGCAATTGAATACGAATAATAGAAACGGGGTTCCAAGGGGCGGAGCCCCTGGCGGGGTGCGGGGCAGCGCCCTGCCAGGGTCCAAGGGGCAGCGCCCCTGGCTGGAGTCCCGCTTTACCGAACAGGTGTGTCATTTCGGTTTCTATTGTTGATCTCCTATATAAGGAGTCATTTGGCCTCGGTTTCGAATATGAAAAACATACTTCCTCTACATTCTGATCTGTTCTCCATTGTCAGAAACAGATTGTTCTACGAGAATTATCCCTGCAAAGATTTCGTGAACCCAGACAAGAATAGGGTCGAAATACTTTGTTCGGAAAGTGAACGAACACGATTCTTGAAGATATTCAGGATTATCATACCAAATTTCTAACAAACGAACAAAGTAACTGTTAGCTGAAGATTTCGTTTGAGAAGAATGTCCTTCGAAGATTTGGAATTTAAAGGAAGATGGTTACTGATGGTCATCTTTGGAGATAAAAATGGCTAATGGTGGCCATGCTTCGAGAATGATGTTTAAGTTGGAACAAAGATAGTGAACGCCGAAGCTAAATTCGAAAAGAATAATCTTTGGGACTTAAATGTTTTTTGCGAAATATGCGAAGTACTGAAGCTTAGCGTGTTTTCGTGGCATTCTCGATTCTAATTATGTTGCCACGCGTCGAAGGGAGATTCAGGCGGGATGATTTGAATTTCGAAATAGTTTATGTAACCGCACGAAGACAGATGGCATCCCTGGATTTTCTGTGGGCAACGTGGCATTAGATTAGTGTAGGACCGTTAGGGTCGAAACTAGTATAAATAAGGGTCTTAATGTTAGGATTCCGTGTGTTCATTTTGTACAAATCACTCACATATTACTCAAGTATCAAGTGTTAAGAGAAAGAGTTCGCTGAGAAATGTACGTATGACACCAACACCAATTTAAATACATGTGTATTTTTCTCTTTATTCAAGTATCTTTCGATATTACTGCCTTTCATTTACTTTATGTCATTTATATTCCTGCACTTGTTACTTTCATGTCATTTAATTTTCGAAGCATTTAACTTCTCTGCACTTTAAGATTCTTGCACTTTTACAGTTTTGTCTTATGTTTTATTTTTAACTTACCCTTCGCTGATGTTATATTTACGTGTATAACAAGGTGATTGCTAATCTTTATTTCTGTGATTAAGTATTTCTTATTTCGAGACACACCAATCATAGACATAATTCGAACTATCATGAATAACAACCTTTTTGACTATGTCCTAGGATCAATCTAGTCGATCCTGCGAGTAACCAAATCATATTTATTATAGTTTGGAAGACTAGCAGTTGTTTACCGGAAATCACCGTAAACAAATTGGCACGCCCAGTGGGACAGTGTCAAACAGATTGTTATTAATCGATTGTTTTGTTTTGTCTAGAAAATATCAAGACCTTGTATGAACCTTAGGAACGGTAAATTAACAAACAGTGCACAACCGATTCCCAAACGAAGGTACAACAAGAAAATGGTCGTTACGGCCAGTGCAGGGGGAGATCAAAATCCCCCACAAGGGTCAGGAACTGGAGCGGCAAATTCTACGCATGTTTCGACTTCTACTCAAGGAGCGCAGGATATACCGGATCCGACTGGATCGAGACCTACGGATAGTTCCCAGGCTATACCTGAAAATAATGCAGCGACGACAGGGACTATCCCAGTTTCAGTATCGACTACTGCGCCTCCGTCCTCAAGTGCGAGCGGAATGCAACTTGCCTCGAAAAATGCTGCAAATCAGTTATTTACCCCAGGATCATCCGCGTTCGAATGGAGAACAAACAGTCAATATGGAATGCCAAATCCATACATGACAGGTACACGAGCAGCAGGACCCACATATACTACAAACCCGACAGCGTTTTCGCCAAATGCTGGATCAGTGGGTCGAAGCGCACAAAACACTGGCTTCTCTGCCCAAATACCCAATTTTACCACAAGCAATCAAGCAGCATTCCGACAAGAGATGGACGCAAGTAACCACGATATGTTAGGAACCCTGGCCAGAGAATTATCGTCAATCTTGAATCCATTAGCAACCAATATTGCCAATGCTAATCGGGAGAATGTGGAAACTTTTCAAAAAATATCTTCTCAAATGAATCGAATAGCAGAATTCATGGGAGTTCAACAACCCAAGCGGAGAAATAACCAATCCTCTTATCGAGAAGGCGATCCCATTCTAGAACGTATCCAAAACGCGGTTCCTCCGCCTGGTACAACCACTGCTGGCGTGATTCCTCCACAAAAAACAACAACGGTCGAAAGGAATCGGGTAATAGATTTAGAGGCTTCGACTCAAAGAACTGTTCCCGTTCAGCAAGAGTTTGAGGAAGAAAGACCCAGATTAAGGGTAGTAGGTAGGAACGAACACCCAGACGAAGTAGTTCAGAGAGTCAGGAGAGAAAACCTGGCTACAGAGAATAACCTTACTGCCATGATAGAGAGAGTTATGGCCAATAATGGCCTCAGTACCGGACTTCGACGCCCAAATTATACATCCCCCATAGCGGATTATATTATGCAAACAAAATTGCCAAGGGGTACCAAAGTACCCAAATTCACAAAGTTTTCAGGGGACACTAGTGAATCAACGGTGGAACATATTGCCAGGTATCTGACAGAAGCTGGAGATTTAGCAGGAAATGAGGATTTAAGGATTAAATACTTCCCTAGTTCGCTGACAAAAAATGCTTTTGTTTGGTTCACTACCTTACCCCCAAATTCCATAGATGCATGGGCCCACCTGGAGAGATTATTCCATGAACAATTTTACATGGGTCAAACCAAGATAAGTCTGAAAGAGTTGGCTAGCATCAAGAGGAAATTCACGGAGTCTATTGATGATTACTTAAACAGGTTCTGTTTGCTGAAATCTAGATGCTTCACGACCGTCCCAGAGCACGAATTAGTTGAAATGGCTGCAGGTGGCCTAGATTATTCGATTCGAAAGAAACTGGATACTCAGTACCTAAGAGATATGGCCCAATTGGCAGATAGGGTTCGACAAGTCGAACGGTTAAAAGCAGAAAAGGCTAGAGCAAGTAAAAGTTATAAGAAAGAGAGAGTAGCATATGTCGAAGCAGACGAAGTTGATGGCGAACCTTTCGAAGACTCATACGACATTGAAGAGGTCGAAATAGATCTTGCTGAGTTAAAGGAAGCACCACCCTATGCTTGCAAATTACTTACCCCTTCTAATGGAAGAAATCCAGTAGATAATGATAAAAGTGATAGATTCCCTAAGAAAACTTATACATTTGATGTTACTAAGTGTGACGAAATATTCGATTTATTAGTGAAAGATGGCCAAATGATAGTGCCTCCTAATTCTAAAATTCCTCTGTTAGAACAACGGAAGAAGAGAGGTTTTTGTAAATATCATGGTTTTCTAGGCCATAAAACCTCACAATGTTTTCTTTTCAGGGATCTAATCCAGAATGCTATCAAGGATGAACGTCTGAAATTCGCTGACAAAAGCAAGAACCCTATGAAGGTTGACGCAGATCCTTTGAACGTGGCTGACACTAACTAGTGTGAACCACTTGATGTCAACATGGTGGAAGTATCTGAAATTCATGCTGCTGAATCAGAAATAATTTCAGATGGAAAGCAGGCTACTGAAAGCCTAAAGACCAATCCGATCCTCAATGCTGATGTTGAAGGATCCTTCGATGCTAAAACGACTGAAGTTTTGAAAGAAGAAACCAGTGAGGCCACTGAAGACCTCAGGGTGAAACTACAACAAATTCAGATTTCTGAAACCCCTCCAGCAGTTGTTAACATGGTCAATGTTAGGCGTCCTTTATCTGAAATCGAAGAACTAGAAAAATGGTTGATAAGGGAGAAAGGAAACATTGAGGTCCCGCCAAGAGGAAACAGTCTGAAAGATTATCTCTGGGATTGCCATGTAAAGAATGGTGGAGAAAGGGTAATGTGCCCAAGATGTTCGGTTATGACAAATCGGAGGGTTCAAGCCAATTTCGAGAGGGCCTTGCGAGAAAGATTAGAGCAACCTTGGAGAGGAGGAAACTTGCTGTTGAAAGTGTACCCAAGGTCTGAAGAAAGCTTGGTTGGTTTCTTGGTCAGGTGTCACAACGGCAATTGTGAAGTTGCACTATGCCCTAGATGTGGTGCAGTCTATGACGAATTGCTAGCATGATCATTCGAAAGGGTGTATCTTTATATGGGTCGGGAGACTCAGGGACTTCGTCCTAACTTGTTTGGGTTCGACAACCGAACCCCATCGAGAAGGCCTGACAGCCCACACCCTAGAGCTCGAAGGGTCACATTCAAAGTTCCTGCAGACATACCCAGAGATAGATGGATGCAAGCTGGTGCCATAACCAACAAATGGCGAAGTTGGGACCAAGGAGGAAGAACTGCAATGGCATATAGGTGTCATACCCCAAAATTTGCCCGATCAAATTTACGCCTGCTCATCCATTCAGGTTCAAAATTAAGAATCATGGGGTTTGACATTTCTATTGTCAAACTCTCTCTCTCTCTCTTATAAATTAGGTCGAGTTAAAATAAGGGCGTGAGTAGCAGGTGTTTTGGGATCTACACATTGGACCCAATCATTACAAGGTTTTGTCATTTTAGATATAATTGCTTTTTGCTAACATTTCTTTCGATTATTATTTTATCATGACTAACCATTAGCATTTAACATTATTAATTTTTTTGTTAACATTAGCATTTTCTAATTAGCTTTTATTATTATTATTAGGTAGAATTAGGACTAATTAGGTTTTCATTTTAATTGGGTTTAATTAATTATTTAGGATTATTCTTATTAATATTAGGATTATTAGAATTAGTTTATTTTTTAATTATTAGTTATTTAGGTAATAAGCCCATTAGGTATAGGAAAACCCTAACCTAATACACTAATATAAATAGGACTAGTTTTAACAAGGAAAAGGAGGCCGATCCCACAATTAACCTACACAAAAAGAAGAAGGAGAATCGGAAGCCGAATTCACATCTGCCCACCACCGCGAATAGCAACCCCGACGCGGCGGCAGCTTCGCCGCTCCCTCTTCCGACGACGGATCTCCGCCAATCGTAGAAGCGCAGCCGCACAACCGTCTTTTCCGACAAACCACCGATCCACACCCGCGTGCGCCGCTCATCTCCCTCCGATTCGCAACCACCGCAAATCGCCACTTTGATCCCCCTCGCGCCACCGCGGAAGCTCATCACCGCCGGCCACTTCCGTCTGTCGTCCCTTCTCCGACCATCCACTCACGACACACCGGCGATTCAACAAACAATATCACCTCCAACCACCATCGCACAAACGGATCTACCATCTTCGAGATCCGAATCTGCGTATTTTCGGAAAGACAACAAGGAAGAAGAACCAGTGGGCGCACAGTTTTTTCTAAGTCTGAGTCAACATTATTTAATATATTTTGTATCACATTTATACATTTAACAGCAAAATCTCTTTGGCTGAGTGAAAAAAGAGGCGCATCAAATTTCATGGGCAAGGGACTAGGATCGATTCCTGGCTCCCACACTATTTTGGAGTATTTTCTCTGCAAACGAATGCAATCTGATCCAGTGCGCGCGTCCTCATTAGGACCATAGTACACCCTCGCGTTTCCATCACTAAATCTCCTCCAATTCAGATCTGACGCACATAAGGATAGAAGACTACCATGTAATTTCCAGACACAACAACACTGAATCAAATCCCAGGTTTTTTATATATAATTTTCTATTTTATTATTTAATTGTTTAGATTATATATATTAATTAATATATTTAGTTTAATCAATTAACATAATTAGGATTAGGACTATTAATATTAGGATTAATTCCCGACTATTCTCCCGGTTATTTTCCTCGATTTTTTTCCGAGTTAATTTATTTAATTAATTTTGATTATAATTATAAAAAAAAAACCAAAAAAACCCTTAATATAAATATATTAAGATATTAGGGTTCGCCCAATCCCATTGGCCAGTGGCCAAAGTATTAGAATTAGGGTTTTCCAACCGGCTTGGGTATTTAGCCAAGTAATTTAGAATTTTATTCGCTTCGATTAAATCAATTGATCGCGGTGGGTAACAATCAAATAATTACTTAACAATCAAATAATTACTTAATAATTAAAATATTAAATTTAAATAATAATTATTTTGCTAAATGGTTTTAACCAAAGCTATTGGTTACGATGATTAGCATTTTCCCTTTATCAAAATTCGTTATTATTTGTAATCGAATCTATCGATTATGAGGATAACGATAATTAAAATATGCACATTTGCTATTCGCGATAATTGAATCTATCGATTATAGTGGTTAGCAATCCTCCCTTTAATCCGTTAGCCATGGTAATCAAACCTATTGATTATTGCAACTAACGGTGACAAATTAAAATCAGGGTTGTACGCCCAAACACTCAAAATACACTAAACCACGACACTACAGAAATTTACCCCTTCAAACGCTGCGATGTTCACAACTACGATAAGGTAATTCAAAATACCTTCGAACTTCGCATTTCAACAACTACGATAAGGCCATTCAAAAAGCCTTCAAAACAAATTTTCAAACCACATTCTAATTCTAAGGCGTACAATCCTGTTCCCAAACTACGTAGACTCTGATTCTCCCTAAGGAGATACGTAGGCACTTGGCAACAAGGCGAGTCCCCCTCTTCCAAACTCTAATCATGTTCAAATAATTAGCCTTTAACTCTATTTACTGTCTGTCATCTTTCTTTATCTTTTGCCACAAACCTTCATCTTTGCAATGTTAACCTTTAGGAAAGGGTTTTGGGTGCCTAACACCTTCCCTCGACCTGAATATAGTACCTTACCCTGATCTCTTAACTACGTAGGTTTCCTATTCGCCTTGGTAGAATAGGTGGCGACTCTAAACATTAAATTTTTAGGCAGGTTGCTACAGCTGGCGACTCTGCTGGGGATAACTTAATAGTGAATACTATGCTCCTATAGGTTTTGGCAGGGTTTAGGTTTGGCAAGTTTTTTTTTAGGGTTTGGCAAACTTGCCATTTTTAGGGTTTGGGGGAGGTTCATCTTTTAATAAATATTAAATTATTTTTCTTATTTATTTGTTTTTTGTTTTTTCTTAAATGTTTATTTATCTGCCTTAAAATGTTTACCTATATTATTATATGCGTTGTTGTTTTTTATGTTGTGTTAAACCCTAAGTGTGGGAGTTAACTTTGAGAACAATAGGGGACATGAATCGCCTACAAGTCTCATTGATAACTCCACTCGGAGTGGGTTGAGTATTCGGAAATGTCCAAAACGAGGCTTGACTTTGTTGAGGGCAGGACTGGATACTTGGCTGATCTCTCCGAGAACCTACCCCAAAAATTCGAACCTCATGGATAAAATGAGTTGTTCTAAAATCCGAAGAGACAAAAAGTCTCGGAGGCTACGAACGACCCCATGAGACCTTCTAGAACCCCCCATAAAAAGGTTGGCTCCCTGGAGCCTCTACGTCGAACCTATGAACCTAGGACTTTTGGGCTTATGTGCTTATTATATGTTTGCAATCTATATGCTTCGAGTATCTATGCGTTTCAATTTTGCAGGTATCCCTACGTATTCCCTAGCCTATAGGGATCCGATTCTTAAAATCATGTCCTTCGTACGAAGGACACCTTCGTTAGCATACGTCGATTGGCCTCTCGATGGCCATGAGATCTAGTGACTGTCTTGAACGGTCACTCTATGCTTGCTCCTACGCACTCCCTAGCCCGTAGGGATTTTCCTTTTACACCTTTTTATTTTTACAATCACGTGTCCTTCCCACGAAGGACGTCTTCATTAACACGTGTCGATTGGACTCTTGATGGCCATGAGATATAGTGATTGTCATGAACGGTCACCTCGTGCTTGCTCCCGCACACCCTCTAACTTGTAGGATTTGGATCTCCATCTATACATCCTTCATTCCCTAGCATGTAGGGATTTCTTTTCATCCGACATCGTCCTTAGATAGGTTGCGTTCCGCATAGAGAACCTTCCCACGAGGGACAACTTCATTGGTACACGTCTATCGGCCTCTCGATGGCCATGAGACTTGGCGACTGTCTTGAACGATCACCAGCTGCTACCTTCTGCATACTCCCTAATCTAAGGGATTTCCATTGGCGTGTCATAACATTTATCCTACAAAGATTCCACGAGGGTCCAATGTCGCCTCTAAGGTTATCCCTAGGGTCACATGTCACCCGTCAGCATTGCATGCAAGGAGTTATAATACAAGGAGTCTTGTGCATACGCATGCATTTGCATCTTCATGCATACATACATTTACATTGACATTTACATTTGCATTCATATCTTCGCCCGCACCCACACTTACCGTGCTATCCGATTTCCCGAGACTCGTTGAGAAAAACTAAAGGGGAGAAAGAAGGAGGATAAACAATTAAGAATGATCTTAAGGAAAAGAGGACGCCTTTCACCATGCCAGCCACATGCCCACGCCTTGTCGTAACAGGATTGTGAATGCAACAAAGGTTATTATCGAGCAAGGATTAGTTCAACAACGAAGCTCCCTCATTGATACACTCAAGGGGTATCTAGTCATAAGGGGGTTCATCTACGAACATAGCAAACTTACAAGGACGCTCTACGATAACCTGGGGGCAAGGATTAATCAAACTAGGGCAATACCCTGAACAAAAATGCGTGACTACGATGGAGGGAATGCGACATATGCTAACATCATACCAATGGGCAAAAAGACCATAGGTTTTTCTATCAATCTACAAACTTTGAAGGCTGCAAATGGTGTGATGCTATCCTTAGAAAAAAGGCAAAAGAGGTTCAGTCAAAGGAAACTCATGAAGTTCCGATACGACGAAAACCCACCGCTTACAATTATTTCCGACAGGTTTGACGTGCCCAAGGAGAATTCGAGATTACCCTTTTACTTCTACAAGTCTAGGAACTAAGGAGTAAAGCAAGGTCGACGGACTCACAAAGGAGATTGCCCTTAGGATTAATAGGTTTATCTTTCTAGTTGTAATTCCTACGATCACAAAATGCTATTGGATGTAAAAACGTTGTACCTTTCGAATAGTAATTCAATAAAATAATCATGCATGTTTTGAAATCAATTCTTTCGCTCCGCTTTTGCATTACTACGACTTTCCATTTCAAATTATCTTTCAGATTATCACTCCCAATCATTAACAAACTTGAGGGAGAATGACGAATACAAATAACTAAGTCCAGCTAAACATATGCTTTCAAAGTAAGACCGAGCCGAGGATGTACAGGCATTGTTTCAATTCCCAGACAGTGGAGATATAAGGATGTTAATCCCTCGTTACCCCCTCGAGCTAGGTGTTGGAGTTTGTTTCTACTTTCCAAATAAACCTTGATTTCAACCAGGGGCAGGGTAGATTTCGATTAATTCAATGGCGTACTTTGGTTGTCAAGAGAATCAACCAATCCGAGTAAGGATCCAAGTAAAGTTCAAGCATAAAAGGTTCAAGCATATCTTCTTCCTCGCATTCATCCAAGATTGAGGAAGCAATGAAGGTAACATTCACAACATCTTCTTCCTTAACATATCATCCAAGATCGAGGATGTATCAAAATCGAAGCTTACAAATCAGAGTCAACATGGCAGTCACAATATTCAGTACCCAAGGATCAATATTTCCAAAGGAGTATTCAAAAAAAGAAGAAGAAAGCGCCCACTAAGTCAAAACGGAAAATTCCATGAAAACAAAACCAAATGACTTAGGCAAAATTTAGGGCATCCCGATGGATCAAATTCTAAGAAATTGGTTCATGCAAAAATAAGGGATAAAAACAAAGCAAAAGCAAAATACAAAGTACAATCTTGTGACTGCTAAATAATCGAAGCTTCTCATAAACGCTTGGATCACTACAACATCTTCATTAATGCTTGAATCTCTACTAAGGCTTCTGCTGAACATCGGAACTGAAACGATTCTCTTGCAAACAAAGCACATTCATTGGATTAAGCGAATTTTTAGGATCTGGAGAACATCAAGGAGAAAGGGGTGGGATAAATAAATTTTGAGCCTTATATCCATTGTTTCTTAAAACATGAACCAGGCCAAGTTACAACATTTAGAAGTCCTAATTGAGGCAAGGTCAACTACGAAAGCATATTAAGCAGGATTGGTTATACTGACTCCTAAAGTTTGTTAAAACTATTGCTAATCACTACGCTTCTTCAAGCATTCATTTCTAATCATCCACTCCTTCGATTTCAAAACTTGCATTTGCATCACATTAAAGTTATTTCTCAAAGGGTACAACGCCATCTGCGAATATACACTTAGCACAAAGGCGATCATTTCTGATAAAGACTCTTGAATGGGGAAACCACGTCCAGAGGGTTTTCCTAAACAGGGGCATACAACCAAACATCCTATTAACTAGGGGCATTCTTCCTAAGGTTCAATTGACCTGGGGCACACCTCGGAGCAATCTCAAACAAGGGCATGTCAAACATGGGAAGAATTCAAATTCAAAGGATAGAACACTATGGATAACCTTTCATAACCTAGAGATCAGGGGCACACCCTTCAATCTAAACGTCGAAGCATATGACAAGGCTATTTCCTGGGGGCACTTCCCTCGTAAGCATCTTTTTCCACGAAAATATTGGGGCAATGGATATCAAATCCATAAGACGCACAGCAAAAGGAGAAGGCATCTTCACACTTTACAACCTCGAATCAATCTTTCTCCTAACTACGATCTTCAAAGTTAAAAAAAAAACAAGTATTGGGAAATCGCGCTAGCATCCAACAACCTCATAACATTAGCAAGCTATACACACTTTGGTTATTAACAACCTATCATTGAAGCATCATGCAAATACATAAATCATGCATTACATACAATGGTTGATACATGACATACACTACACCTTTTTGAGTAGTCTTCTTTAAGACAATCATCGTCATCTCCAAGAACCTCTTTAGGGTAGTCTTCTTCAAGACATTTCTTTTTCCAAGAACCTTTTCAGGTAGTCTTCTTCAAGACATTGTCTTTTTTCTAAGTACCTTTTCAGGTAGTCTTCTTCGAGACATTTTTGTTCTAAGCACCTTTTCAGGTAGTCTTCTTCGAGACATTCTAGGTACCTTTTCAGGTAGTCTTCTTCAAAACATTCTTGTTCTAAGTACCTTTCCAGGTAGTCTTTTTCAGAATAATTTGGCATCCTTTTCAGGAATCTCTTCAGGTAATCTTCTCTAAGACATTCTACGAACCTTCCTAAGTAGTCTTTTCTAAGACATCCGTTATTCTTTCTTTAAAACCCTTTTTAGGTAGTCTTTTAAGACATTTTTCAGCCTTTCAAGACAGTCTTCTTTAAGACATTCCTCATCCTTTGCTAAAAACCTTTTCAGGTAGTCTTCTTTAAGACAAATTTTCACATCCATTCCAAAAACCTTTTTCAGGTAGTCTTATAGAAGACATTATTTCGTTCCACTCATTACATCAATCAACATATGCATGAGCATAAGCATTATCCCATACATCAAAACATCCAATTCAAAGCTCTGGTATTAAACCACATTGTCCACTTGCTTCCCGGTAACCTTACCGATGCCAGTAACCTTACTGTTGGCTTATTCTCAATCACCTGAATGACGTATCCCGGTAACTTTACCGATGATAGCAATCTTGCTGTTCATTCCTCTCATAAAACATATACATACGCATTAGCATTAACATATACATATCATCTAGCGCATTCTCATACTACAAAAAAAAACTCTGTTCCAACCCTCGTGTTGTAATAAGTGTGTTCTCCGACCCACGAGTCGTAAAACATTGGACATACTATCTTCCCCGACCCTCGAGTCGTGAGTCTCAAAGCAAGTGAATCCTTTTCATACTGGAAAACAATCTTCTATGCAGGTAAATTTGTCCGAACCAGGGCAAGTGGATCCCATTGGTACAGGTGAGCTTGCTAGAGCTATAGCATGTGATCCTTTTGGGGATTAATCAAAACTACGATAGTAAGCGGGTATGGCTAACTGCGACGACTTACTAGAACTATAGTAAGTGGGTCATACCATCTACGATAAGCTTACTCCAACTGCGATAGCAAGTAGGTATGGCTAACTGCAACGACTTACTAGAGCTAGTAAGTGGGCCACACCATCTACGATTAAACTTGCTGAAACTACGATAGTGAGTAGGTATGGTCAACCGCGACGACTTACTGAATAGTAAGTGGACCTTACCATCTACGATAAACTCACTCCAACTACGATAGCAAGTAGGTATGGCTAACTGCGACGACTTACTAGAGCTGGTAAGTGGGCCACACCATCTACGATTAAACTTGCTGAAACTACGATAAAGAGTAGGTATGGTCAACCGCGACGACTTACTGAATAGTAAGTGGACCTTACCATCTACGATAAACTCACTCCAACTACGATAGTAAGCAGGTATGGCTAACTGCGACGACTTACTAGAACTATAGTAAGTGGGTCATACCATCTACGATAAGCTTACTCAAACTACGATAGCAAGTAGGTATGGCTAACTGCGACGACTTACTAGAACTATAGTAAGTGGGCCACACCATCTACGATAAACTTGCTGAAACTACGATAGTAAGCAGGTATGGCTAACTGCGACGACTTACTAGAACTATAGTAAGTGGGTCATACCATCTACGATAAGCTTACTCAAACTACAATAGTAAGTAGGTGTGACTAACTGCGACGACTTACTAGAACTATAGTAAGTGGGTAACCTACAAACTGCAAACCCTCGCTAGCACCATAGCAAGGTAAACTCCTTCTACAAAACATTCATCACATTAGTCCATTGGCAGTGATCTCCGTCAAATCATCTCGCTGATTAATATCACGTTAGTCCCTTGGAAGTGATATAAAGCTACGTCTCTTTGCAAATAGGGATTTATTTTCCCCAATCACAAGGTTTCTCAAACACTTCTTCAATTGGGTTTATCACGTTAGTCCCTCGGCAGTGATCTTCTTCAAAATTTCATCAATAACAAACAAGGTTCTATTTTTCTTTTCCAAAGTTACTAACTTCAACTAACATAACTAACAATCATGCATCATTCAATTAGCATACCTCATTTATACATAATGCATATACATACATCGCTCTCATTTATTTTGAGAAGCTCACTGCATCATACATCGCATGCATCATAACATTGCATAAATTCCAGGTTGCCTTTTTAGGCCGTGCTACAACGAAAAAAAACACAGTGGTCCCTTTCCCAAGCGTTTGCTTCACACTCTGAAAAATGGTATTCACCTCGGATGGCATCTGTAAGCCCATCTCCTACGGAACTTCTTCCCATGCAAATTTCAGGGCATTTCAGTGTCCAATCATCTTCTACCTTTAGATCACGATAGGCAGACGTGCCTATCTGACTCTTCAGGTTTAAGAAGATTGAACAGGGGCAGCTGTCATACCCCAAAATTTGCCCGATCAAATCTACGCCTGCTCATCCATTCAGGTTCAAAATTAAGAATCATGGGGTTTGACATTTCTATTGTCAAACTCTCTCTCTCTCTCTCTCTCTCTCTCTCTCTCTCTCTCTCTCTCTCTCTCTCTCTTATAAATTAGGTCGAGTTAGAATAAGGGCGTGAGTAGCAGGTGTTTTGGGATCTACACATTGGACCCAATCATTACAAGGTTTTGTCATTTTAGATATAATTGCTTTTTGCTAACATTTCTTTCGATTATTATTTTATCATGACTAACCATTAGCATTTAACATTATTAATTTTTTTGTTAACATTAGCATTTTCTAATTAGCTTTTATTATTATTATTAGGTAGAATTAGGACTAATTAGGTTTTCATTTTAGTTGGGTTTAATTAATTATTTAGGATTATTCTTATTAATATTAGGATTATTAGAATTAGTTTATTTTTTAATTATTAGTTATTTAGGTAATAAGCCCATTAGGTATAGGAAAACCCTAACCTAATACACTAATATAAATAGGACTAATTTTAACAAGGAAAAGGAGGCCGATCCCACAATTAACCTACACAAAAAGAAGAAGGAGAATCGGAAGCCGAATTCACATCTGCCCACCACCGCGAACAGCAACCCCGACGCGGCGGCAGCTTCGCCGCTCCCTCTTCCGACGACGGATCTCCGCCAATCGTAGAAGCACAGCCGCACAACCGTCTTTTCCGACAAACCACCGATCCACACCCGCATGCGCCGCTCATCTCCCTCCGATTCGCAACCACCGCAAATCGCCACTTTGATCCCCCTTGCGCCACCGCGGAAGCTCATCACCACCGGCCACTTCCGTTTGTCGTCCCTTCTCCGACCATCCACTCACGGCACACCGGCGATTCAACAAACAATATCACCTCCAACCACCATCGCACAAATGGATCTACCATCTTCGAGATCCGAATCTGCGTATTTTCGGAAAGACAACAAGGAAGAAGAACCAGTGGGCGCACAGTTTTTTCTAAGTCTGAGTCAACATTATTTAATATATTTTGTATCACATTTATACATTTAACAGCAAAATCTCTTTGGCTGAGTGGAAAAAGAGGCGCATCAAATTTCATGGGCAAGGGACTAGGATCGATTCCTGGCTCCCACACTATTTTGGAGTATTTTCTCTGCAAACGAATGCAATCTGATCCAGTGCGCGCGTCCTCATTAGGACCATAGTACACCCTCGCGTTTCCATCACTAGATCTCCTCCAATTCAGATCTGACGCACATAAGGATAGAAGACTACCATGGAATTTCCAGACACAACAACACTGAATCAAATCCCAGGTTTTTTATATATAATTTTCTATTTTATTATTTAATTGTTTAGATTATATATATTAATTAATATTTTTAGTTTAATCAATTAACATAATTAGGATTAGGACTATTAATATTAGGATTAATTCCCGACTATTCTCCCGGTTATTTTCCTCGATTTTTTTTCGAGTTAATTTATTTAATTAATTTTGATTATAATTATAAAAAAAAACCATAAAAACCCTTAATATAAATATATTAAGATATTAGGGTTCGCCCAATCCCATTGGCCAGTGGCCAAAGTATTAGAATTAGGGTTTTCCAACCGGCTTGGGTATTTAGCCAAGTAATTTAGAATTTTATTCACTTCGATTAAATCAATTGATCGCGGTGGGTAACAATCAAATAATTACTTAATAATTAAAATATTAAATTTAAATAATAATTATTTTGCTAAATGGTTTTAACCAAAGCTATTGGTTACGATGATTAGCATTTTCCCTTTATCAAAATTCGTTATTATTTGTAATCGAATCTATCGATTATGAGGATAACGATAATTAAAATATGCACATTTGCTATTCGCGATAATTGAATCTATCGATTATAGTGGTTAGCAATCCTCCCTTTAATCCGTTAGCCATGGTAATCAAACCTATTGATTATTGTAACTAACGGTGACAAATTAAAATCAGGGTTGTACGCCCAAACACTCAAAATACACTAAACCACGACACTACAGAAATTTACCCCTTCAAACGCTGCGATGTTCACAACTACGATAAGGTAATTCAAAATACCTTCGAACTTCGCATTTCAACAACTACGATAAGGCCATTCAAAAAGCCTTCAAAACAAAATTTCAAACCACATTCTAATTCTAAGGCGTACAATCCTGTTCCCGAAATACGTAGACTCTGATTCTCCCTAAGGAGATACGTAGGCACTTGGCAACAAGGCGAGTCCCCCTCTTCCAAACTCTAATCATGTTCAAATAATTAGCCTTTAACTATATTTACTCTCTGTCATCTTTCTTTATCTTTTGCCACAAACCTTCATCTTTGCAATGTTAACCTTTAGGAAAGGGTTTTGGGTGCCTAACACCTTCCCTCGACCTGAATATAGTACCTTACCCTGATCTCTTAACTACGTAGGTTTCCTATTCGCCTTGGTAGAATAGGTGGCGACTCTAAACATTAAATTTTTAGGCAGGTTGCTACAATAGGAAGCAATTCCAGACTTCCAATCGAGAGATGTACAGGTTGGAAAACTACAAAGGTAAAAATCCTATGTCTAGATCCCAATGGAGAAGGCATCAGAGGATGAAGAAAGCCCAAAGGGAATTCAAACCAAGGGAGGCTGGAGAGTCAAGTAGCAATCAAATCCCAGTGCTGGGGGCAGGGACAAACAAACCTCCTTGGAACGCAAGTTGCTCGATTCTGAAAATGAGAAGGAAGAGGAAAAGATGCATTCCAGCCTTTGGAAAGAAGATGATAGAATGACAAATGATTTTGACTCTGATGGAGTATCATCTATAAACCTCAACTGCAATGTTGTATCTGTACTCCCTCATGAGTTTAATCAAGAAACTGAAGTTGAAGATGGTGAAGAGACTGACGTCGAAGAGATGGCAAAACACAGACCTGTGTGTTACTATGTGTTGAACAATGGTGCAGTTGAAGAGCAGAATGCTTTCTTCGAAAGGCCTGATGAAGGTATGCGAAACCATTTGAAACCACTCTACATGAGGGCTAAGATTGAAAATATTGGCATTAATAAAGTCCCGGTAGATGGAGGGGCAGCGGTGAACCTAATGCCCCAATACATGCTGAAAAGAATTGGTATGTTTGATACTGATATAAGGCCACACAACATGGTTTTGTCTAACTATGAAGGCAAAATAGGGAAAACCTTGGGAGTTGGCCAAGTAAATCTAACGGTGGGTTCAGTCACAAGGCCAACTATTTTTATGGTCATACTAGCGAAAGCAAATTATAACCTCTTGCTCGGAAGGGAATGGATCCACGGAGTTGCTGATGTGCCTTCGACAATGCATCAAAGGTTAACCATTTGGAGAGAGGATGGCATAGTAGAGAATATTGAGGGGGATCAGAGTTAC
Organism: Vicia villosa; assembly: GCF_029867415.1. Lineage (NCBI taxonomy): Eukaryota > Viridiplantae > Streptophyta > Magnoliopsida > Fabales > Fabaceae > Vicia > Vicia villosa. The sequence continues at coordinate 35,190,810 of NC_081183.1, read as the reverse complement.
TACATGGCTGAAGTTAACCAAGTTAATAAGACTAACTTCGATAGGAACTTGGCAAATATAGGACCTTGCCATGCTGCGGAAGATATATACACCCCAAACAAGAATGCGTTGTATTACTTGTCTTTGCACCCAAATGGTTTCCAATGGAATAAGGAAATAATGGATGGCCCAGAAGATACCGCACCAATGGAGCATTACCCAACAATACGGCCAACAGGCTGGCATGACGACGTTGATGATGTCTGAGTCATCATTTTTCGAAAAGATTTCGGCTTATATAGCCGAGAATAAAAGAAAGACGGCTCTTGAAGCCGAACTATCAAACATGTTGGTTAATGCAGGTCTAAGAAAGGAGGAAACGCCAGATTCAGGGATACATATGATCCCTCAAATACCTGAAGATCCAGTTCGAGTCGAAGAGATCTTAGGAGAAGAGATAAATCAAAGATTAGATGCAATCTACGACGAAGAGCCTTTGGGTTTCGGGAAAGACCCAATGGGGGCAAGTATCAAAATGTTATCCTAAGATCCACTCGAAGAAGTAAATCTCGGAGATGGAGATCAGAAGAGGGTAACATACATCAGTGCGAAACTGGCGCCAACGCTGAAGTCAAAAGTCATCACGTTGCTGAAGGAAAATAGAGATTGCTTCGCATGGGATTATGACGAGATGCCAGGTTTGGGGCGAGATTTGGTCGAATTAAAGCTACCCATAAAGGAAGGGAGAAAGCCCATAAAGCAAACTCCTAGAAGGTTCGCACCAGAAATTCATTCAAAGATCAAAGCAGAGGTCGAAAGACTTCTACGATGCAAGTTCATCAGAACCACGAGGTATGTCGAATGGATTGCTAATATTGTACCAGTTATTAAAAAGAATGGTTCATTAAGAGTATGCATAGATTTTCGTGATCTGAATGCAACAACTCCTAAGGATGAATATCCCATGCCTGTGGCAAAAATGTTAGTAGATTCAGCCGAAGGCTTCGAATACCTAAGTATGTTGGATGGATACTCTGGGTATAATCAGATCTTCATTGCAGAAGAAGATGTGTCTAAAACAGCTTTTCGTTGCCCAGGGGCAATAGGCACCTATGAGTGGGTTGTAATGCCTTTCGGTTTAAAGAATGCTGGGGCAACCTATCAGAGAGCAATGAACTCTATATTTCATGATCTTATAGAAACATTCATGCAAGTATACATAGATGACATCGTTGTGAAATCTGTCTCAGATTACGATCATCTCGATCATCTAAGCCAATCATTCGAAAGAATGAGAAAACATGGCTTAAAGATGAATCCCCTTAAATGTGCTTTCTTTGTGCAGGCTGGAGATTTCCTGGGCTTCGTAGTCCATAAGAAGGGAATAGAAATTAACCAGAATAAAACGAAGGCTATCATGGAAACTAAGCCTCCATCCACGAAGAAAGAATTGCAGTCCTTGCTGGGGAAGATAAACTTCTTAAGAAGGTTTATCTCTAATTTGAGTGGACGCACGCAAGCTTTCTCCCCTCTACTTCGACTCAAGCAAGAAAAGTTCGAATGGCGTGTTGAACATCAATAGGCTTTTGATAAAATCAAGCAATACTTGATCCATCCACCAATTTTGTCTCCCCCAAATGGGAAGAAGCACATGCGCCTGTATATTTCAGCTTCAGATAATACAATAGGCAGTATGTTAGCACAAGAAGATGAAAATGGCATCGAAAGAGCCATTTATTATTTAAGTAGGGTACTCAATGATGCAGAGACTAGGTATAGTGCAATAGAAAAACTCTGCCTTTGTTTATATTTCTCTTGTATCAAACTTAAGTATTATATAAAGCCAGTTGATGTTTATGTTTCGTCTCATTGTGATGTTATCAAACATATGCTATCAAAGCCAATATTGCATAGTCGAATTGGCAAATGGGCTTTAGCCCTTATTGAATACTCACCGATATTTCAACCTCTTAAGGCAATGAAAGGTCAGATTGTATCAGATTTCATTGTTGACCATGCAGTGGTTGAGAACCCTCAACAATATGTAGACTTGAAGCCTTGGAAGCTATACTTCGATGGTTCGACTCATAGAGAGGGGACTGGTGTTGGAATATTGATAATTTCTCCTGATGGAATTCCAACAAAGCTCAAGTACAAGATCGAAGGTCCCTAATGCTCCAACAATGAAGCTGAATATGAAGCACTGATTGCTGGACTTGAAGCTTTGTTAGAATTGGGGGCAACCAGAGTCGAAATTAAAGGAGACTCCGAACTAGTGATTAAGCAACTAACAAAGGAGTACAAATGCATCAAAGAAAACTTGATCATGTACTTTGTCATAGCAAATAGGCTGCTTAAAAAATTTGAATATGTGGAGTTAAATCACGTTTCGAGGACCAAGAATCAAGAAGCAAACGATCTGGCACAGTTAGCCTCAGGATACAAGGTATCGAAAGAGAAATTAGAGGAACTAATCGAAGTAAGAGGAAAAGCAATGGCTACCAAGCTTTCCCCAAGTGACCTGGAGAATTCACAATTAGGTTTTGCCAGCAAAGAAGAGTTTGAGGTATTAAACATAGACTCTTTAGCGGACACAGATTAGAGGAGCCCAATTGTGAACTATCTAAAAGATCCTTCAACAGACATAGATAGAAAGGTGAAGTATAGAGCTTTATCATATTTCCTGATGGGGAACGAATTGTTCAAGAAAACTCCTGAAGGAGTCTTGTTGAAATGTCTGGGAGAAGCAGAAGCATATCTGGCTCTCTCAAATGTGCACAGTGGAGCATGTGGGGCACATCAAGCAGGGCACAAAATGAAATGGCTTCTGTTTCGATATGGAATGTATTGGCCTTCTATGTTAAAAGACTGCATAGAATTTGCAAAAGGATGTCAAGAATGCCAAGAGCATGCAGGTATTCAACACGCTCCAGCGAATGAATTAAGTTCAATAATAAAACCATGGCCTTTCAGAGGCTGGGCATTGGATCTGATTGGAGAAATTCACCCTAAATCCTCTAAGGGTCAAAGATACATATTAGTAGGAATAGACTACTTCACAAAATGGGTCGAAGCGATACCACTGACGAACGTAGACCAAGAGGATGTGATTGAGTTTATTCAGAAACACATCATATACAGATTTGGAATCCCAAAAAGTATAACCACAGATCAAGGATCAGTGTTCACTAGGCGAAAAATGCAAGACTTCGCCAGAGAAATGGGTTTCAAGTTGTTTACTTCTACACCTTACTATGCTCAGGCAAATGGACAAGTCGAAGCAGCGAACAAGATAATAATCGGTCTCATAAAGAAACATGTGGAAAAAAGCCTAAGAGTTGGCACAAAACCTTGGATCAAGCGCTTTGGGCTTGTCGAACATCTCCAAAATAAGCTACAAACACTACACCTTTCCAATTGACATTTGGACATGACGCAGTACTCCCAGTTGAGATATATTTGCAGTCAGTTCAGATACAAAGACAGGCAGAAATCCCTCCTAACATGTATTGGGATTTGATGATGAATGAACTAGTAGACTTGGACGAAAACAGACTTCGAGCATTGGAGATGATAAAAAGACAAAAAGAAAGAGTGTCCAGAGCATACAACAAAAAGGTGAAAGGTAAAACTTTTATCAATAATGACTTAGTTTGGAAAGTTATTTTACCTATAGATCGAAAGAATCAAGCACTTGGTAAATGGTCTCCACTCTGGGAGGGACCCTTTCGAATCTTGAAAGTATTCTCGAATAACGCTTACGAAATAGAAGAGTTAGCAGAAGATTGCAGGATCTTAAGAGTAAACGGGAAATATCTGAAGAGATACAAACCAAGCATGCATGAAGTAAAGATTGCAAAAACGTAGATATTGAGGTATACTACGTAAGCCAAAATGGTTGAACTAACACCAAAATGGCTTTGTGTTCAAACAAACATGTATGGCAAATAAAGAAGAAGACAAAGAAACTTCAAAATATCTTCCATTAATATTAAAAGAGTACATTCATTACAGGAAAGGTGGTTCCTTAAACATTAAAGGTCAAAAAATCCAAAACATAAAAAAAAAACCTAAAACAAACTACCTCCTAATTGATCCTTTGGTCTAAACCCTCTAGGGGCAACATGGGCAAGCTTTCTGCCTCGAACATGTCCATGGATCCAGATTTATGCATCCTCCTTATTATTCCCTTTTTGAGGAATATGTAAGATAAGAGTCTTCCATATGGAAGACAGGTTACAACCCCTTGACGAGCAGCAGCCATGGAAACTGCTTCAACAAGCCCTTTGAAAATCATTAAGGGAAGTTGATTTTCTTCCCACGAAGGGCACAGAGGATAAATTCCAAGTCCTCCACCATGATGCTGTTATGATCATGGTTTCGTGGACGAAAGTTACCCACGAGCAGTTGATGCAAAACCCTGATGACTTTGGCGCTGAAAGGATCGTTATCCATAAGAGTCCTCAACAGAAGGTGAGTAGTCATGTTGAAGCTATTGTCATCAAAGGTCTCACCAGAGTTGTTACATATCATCAGGTCAGAGATGGTGGAGGGAGTGATTCTAATATGGGCATGTCGAACCATAGAGATTATAGTGGTTCTGCCTTCCGAATCTATGCGTAGAGATGCAAACATCCAGAAGTCTGCTAGCATGTTGGGATAAACAGGTCCCTCTAGGATTTCATAGTAGAAATCAAGGTCTTGGTTGGCAAAAAGGGCACTGATGCTTATGGAATTTTCATCAAACTCCTCTTCAGAGAGTTTGAACTCCTTTTTTATGCCAGCCCTAATGTTATTGTAAGTGAGAGGTAGTGCCATGGGGAGAAGAAGAGTTTGAAAAGGGTTTTCTTTTTTGACTCTGTGTTTGAGAGAATGCAAGAAGAGAAACGAAGTCTTGGACAAGAGTTTTGAAGCAAGTATGAAGAAAGAAGTATAATGCTAATCCTTTATATAGGCCTGGGGCAATAAAGGAACAATTTAATTTTAATGATTGATTAGACCGCGTTTGGTATTCCAAAGAGGAGTTATGGCTTCCGCCGTTTCCCGCCCTTGGAAGTTGAGATGCAATCATGAAAAACTGGTGCACGCACGTCTTAAAGAGACGTTTTGAAGAAAGTGACGTCATCAATTAATGATGGTTACGGCTAAGGGAGTAGAAACGTCAAGTCTAGGCTAAAAGGGGTGCGAAGGATAGTCAGGTCACGGGCTTACATTTATTAAGATTACTGTGGCAATAAAAATATATTTTGGCAAGATTTGAAGAAATTGCTAGAGTGTTACTCATGATCATTGCAAAATGAAATAAATGGGTAAATTAAAAGACAAAGGTGCGCGTATGTATATTATTCCTGGAGGAATTCGATTACAAAGCAAAATAAGTGCGCATCACAAAATAAAGTACAAATTTCGAAATGACTAATTGAAATCCCTAGGAAGATTGTCTTTTATCTTCGAATACTGAACCTCCCATGAAGACATGCGAAGTTCAATCAAAGCCCGTTGTTTCTTCAATTCTTCAATTTTGGGCACTAGTTTCTGCGCAGCTTCGAAATGCTGGATTCCTAAATGTGCAACTTCAATCAATTCTTGCTCACTGATTTGTTGAATTGTTGCCTTACGAGATTCAGCCTCTTTTATCTTCTCTTCAAGCTTAATAATTTCCTGCTTCCAGGATTTGATATTCTGCTCACATTCGTCACACTCTTTTTGTTTCTCTGAGCGTTTAAGCTTGAGAGCATCACCCTTCTTCGTCGCATCAGTAGCAGCTTTCCAAGATGAACTATGAGAAGCCACCTTTGTAGTAAGTTGTTCATCAACATTTCGACGTCGAAGAATGTTTGACTGAAGTTGTTCGATCAAAGAACCCAGCAAAACAATCACCTCTGAGACTTCTGTTGAAACCAGAAGCAGATCCACCTTTTTCAAAAGTTGATTCAAGCTATGACCTTTGGTAGGATCCTTACTAAGAATTTCGACAAGGTTGGTTTCGAAGAACTTTTCCTTTATCTGATGAAGAAGACTAGAAGTATCCTCTTTGTCGCCAGATTCTGTCTGAACAACTGGAGAAGTTTCGAGCTCAGAGGACGAAATATTATCAATATTCATCATGGCCTTGAGGAACCTGAGAGGATCAGTTTGCTTAAGTTGCTCCAAATCTGAAGGGGTAGGCTTTGTTGGGGCAGGCGTCGGAGTAGTTTCAGGAGAAACTATGGTCCCAAAGGGTGAAGTTTCGTGAGGACCAACTGTGGCTAACTTGGAGGTTTCCTCCATAGCATCTTGTTCAGATATAGTATCCTCACTACCAGTTGGGTGACCAGCTACATTGTTACTACCTGAACATTGTCGATCTGCTCCCATATTTTCACTTTTGTGGGTAGGTGGAGAATCATCAGTTGAATGGCTTTCTTCGACTGCTGCAGTAGGAATGATAGTCGCAAGAGGCTGAGCGTCTTCGACAACTGGCGAAAGCACGTGAGATTTGTCTACATGGAGTAATTAGAACATATTATGGTGGGAAGGTTGCAAGAAATCTCGTTGCCATAAGAAAGAACATGCACGTACCTTGGAGATTATCAAGGTCAATAGTGAGGGTGAAGGCTTTGAGATCAGAAGTGGCTGTGCCAACATCATCCTACAATCATAAGGTAAAACGTTAACTTAATTGTCTAAGTTAAAGTCTATAAAGGTGATTATGTTGTGAAATCCAAATACCTTGGTTGGAATGTTATCTGGACTCGAGTTGTGGCTCTCTACAACAAGAACGTTACTACCACCTTTTAAAGGTGACTCTTCAGAGGATACCTTTTCACCCGGTGACGTAATTTTCGAAGACCCAGATCCCTTTTCTTTTCCTAAAGGAGTGACGGCCTTCTGTTTTTCTTTTGGGCTTGTCTGGTTCGAGGAGGAGATTTGTCATCGTCGTCTGAAACGACTATTTGAGAAGCTTTTCGCTTCGGATGTGTCAGAGGCTTCGAGCCCTAAAAATGGAGATTGAGTAAAGTAAGTATGATTTACAAGATATACAAGCGGAATATAAAGTATGTATATACCGTGGGTTTCTTATCAGTGGTGATAGAGTCACTCATACTTGGCTTGTTGCTCTTCGAAACGTCAGAAGCTTTCTGCGCAGGGATTTCTTTGATCTTTCTCTTTCGAGTAACGGCTGCAAGTAAAATTGGAATCAGTGTTTCAGTAGAAAAAGAAAAGCCAGTCGAAAGGATGTCTAAACCCAAACCTTCAGGTATTGGAGTCAAGACACGAACATGTTCAAGATCTATATGGAGATGTCCTTTGAAAGTATCCAGGGTATGCTTAGTCGGGACCACTCGTTCAGCGCGTCTTTTAGTTTGTTCTTGAAGAATTTTAAAAGCATTCCCACACACGAACCAGTCTGGGAAAGGAGGGCTCAAAGCCACACCAAAATCAGCGCTCGGCAGTGGAGGGAATTTTGGAGGATTAAGTTTGAAAGCCACTTCATAACGCAGTTCTGGTCGAACAGACGGGGGCAGTTTCAACTTAACCAGTTTAGCAGAAAACTTTTCACGTAAAATAACTGCAGCTTCACGAACGGTCCGACTAAGATCATCAGGCCTATAAATAGTTTCAAAGAATTTTTAAAAAGCTTGTATTTCTTTAATATGAGTCGAAGTACCTTTGTGAAAGTTTTCCTGCACATCAGCAAAAGCTTCAGTTAGTTCTCGAGTAAGACTTTCAGCATCGAAGATTTGCATGGTGTAGTAATCTGTCCACCATTGTTGGAAGTCTAGAGTAGAATAAAAGACAGGTTCGAAAGGAATAGGGGAAAGATTGGCAACACCAGCGTATCTGGCAATTTTGGAGTTGCATTCTTCTTCAGTTAGATGTAAAGTGTATAGACACATGTGGTTCCTTTTGTCATATAAGCATTTGGGTTTCACCTGGACTAATCCAAACTGTCTTGATACAAGATTTGGTTGGTAGCCAAGAAGAACACATTGGCCCTTGGAGGGTCGAAGTCGGTGATAGAATAGCCTTGGACTGAGAAAAGCTTCCCAATGGTCATGGATTCCACCTCCTGATCCTGAGACATTGCTGGAAACTTTCGAGTGAACCATTCGGGACCCACTGTCCTGTTTACGAATGGAGCCATCGAAGGGCTGAATTGATAACGTTGGGCGAACATCATGGTATATGCTAAAAAATATTCACGAAGCTTCCCAGTCTCTTCTTTTGGAGTGAGCAGAGCCAACCGTGTTCCTCTACAGTTCGATTTTTTATGTTGGGATCTTCTTCGTTGACAATACCTCGAAATGGGAGGTGAGCTTCGAAAGTAGCATTGAGCCACAGTTGCAGCAGCCAGAAGGGACCAGCGAAAAGTAGGGATCCTGTTGTGTAATTCTTAACAAGGTCTGTTGCTTCACCTAGATTCTCATAGAGAAACCCTAGAATTAACTGGCTCAAGTTTAGTTGTGTTCTAGCATGTAGTTGATTGGCCATACAAAGATACCTCTTTGCTACTTGTATGGACCTAGAACAGAAAACGCATCTCGAGAGCCACAAGGCTAAGAAAGCAATATGCTCTTCGTCCGAGACTACCTCATTGTTTTCGTCATGATATTGTTGAATAAACGCAGTGTAAGTAACTGTTACTTCGTTAAAGTTAATAGTATCAGTATCCATGACATTGGGGTCAAAAGTTTCTCCGGTTGGTCGAAGCCCCGTGATAGCAGCTATGTCGAAAAGAGTTGGGGTGACCATTCCACATGGAAGATGGAAAGTGTTATGGGAAGCATCCCAGAAATGAACTGATGCTACTAACATGGTTTGGTTGTATTCTAAACCAGTTTTGGATAATTGGATTAAGTCATAAATGCCCAGTTGTTTCCAGAAAGAAGCCTTGTGTTTCTCTACTCTTGCTAACCAGGCATAGTACAATTCAGGGTCTTTTGCTAGGGGAAGTGACCTAAAAACTTTCACAAAATTGGTTACATAGTTTAACCTAATTTTTTCTAGGGTTGAAGGGGTTACAGTCGAAGTATCTTCTGCACCATTAGGATCTGCTAAGACTGGACGACCATCTTCATCTATCTTGTTCTTACTAACTAAGGGCCTAGTTTTATAATAAGCAGGAAAGAATTTATTCAAAGCAGAATTATTTTCTCCTGGTAAAGGTCCCATGAAGGCATGAGTTTTTCCAGAAAGTTCAAAGGGAATGATTACCTGAGAAGCATAAATGGCGCGCACTTCTGCAGTATTTGGGTTTGGTATGTACTCTTGATCCCCCATCTGTGTAGATTTCTGAAGTTTCAAAGCGGGTTGAAGAACGTTTGAGGAAGACGCCATGAGTAAGTTTGATTTTGGAAATGGGTTTGAATATAACCAGAAACGTTCTTTTCTGTGGAAAGAATGAGGAAATAGAGGTGAAAGTTATATGAAGGTAAGAGTTCAGGTATTTAAAGGTTTAACGGAAACCCTTTCAAATCTTTTGGGTAAAATCCAAGAGATACGCGGCAGGCATTGATTTAATCCAACGGCGGTCGAATAGTTATTAGCTTCACTCCTAGTATATAGGAGTAATGATCATGAGGTAAGACCAGAACGTGGGAATGTAAGTTATGAGTAGACATCTTTGAAAATGACAAGACGTTTTGGAAACAGAGTCATAAATGATTATGACGTCAGTCAATGGTCTCGGAACTCTAAAAAATGAAATCTTGTTATAGCAAGAAACGCCTATTTCTCTTGTTTTTCGAAACAGGCATTTATTGGGGGCAATTTGTTAGCTGAAGATTTTGTTTGAGAAGAATGTCCTTCGAAGATTTGGAATTTAAAGAAAGATGGTTACTGATGGTCATCTTTGGAGATAAAAATGGCTAATGGTGGCCATGCTTCGAGAATGATGTTTAAGTTGGAACAAAGATAGTGAGCGCCGAAGCTAAATTCGAAAAGAATAATCTTTGGGACTTAAATGTTTTTTGCGAAATATGCGAATTACTGAAGCTTAGCGTGTTTTCGTGGCATTCTCGATTCTGATTATGTTGCCACGCATCGAAGGGAGATTCAGGCGGGATGATTTGAATTTCGAAATAGTTTATGTAACCGCACGAAGACAGATGGCATCCCTGGATTTTCTGTGGGCAACATGGCATTAGATTAGTGTAGGACCGTTAGGGTCGAAACTAGTATAAATAAGGGTCTTAATGTTAGGATTCCGTGTGTTCATTTTGTACAAATCACTCACATGTTACTCAAGTATAAAGTGTTAAGAGAAAGAGTTCGCTGAGAAATGTACGTATGACACCAACACCAATTTAAATACATGTGTATTTTTCTCTTTATTCAAGTATCTTTCGACATTACTTCCTTTCATTTACTTTATGTCATTTATATTCCTGCACTTGTTACTTTCATGTCATTTAATTTTCGAAGCATTTAACTTCTCTGCACTTTAAGATTCTTGCACTTTTACAGTTTTGTCTTATGTTTTATTTTTAACTTACCCTTCGCTGATGTTATATTTACATGTATAACAAGGTGATTGCTAATCTTTATTTCTGTGATCAAGTATTTCTTATTTCGAGACACACCAATCATAGACATAATTCGAACTATCATGAATAGCAACCTTTTTGACTATGTCCTAGGATCAATCTAGTCGATCCTGCGAGTAACCAAATCATATTTATTATAGTTTGGAAGACTAGCGGTTGTTTACCAAAAATCACCGTAAACAGTAACATTTTCTGATAATCATGGCTGGAGGAGGAAGCACCGTGAAGGAGATGACTAAAAGTTTCGGAAAATTGGACAAGTTTCAAGGACAAGACTTCAGGCGTTGGCAGAAGAAGATGCATTTCATGTTGACAACGTTGAAGGTGGTGCACGTCCTGTCTACACCAATTCCAGAACTTGAGGAGGATGACACGGTTGAAAATCTGAGACGCCAATCAAAGTGGGAGAACGACGACTACATATGCAGAGGGCACATTCTTAACGGTATGTCTGATCCCTTATTTGATATTTACCAAAACGTGGAATCTGCAAAGGAATTGTGGGATTGTCTCGAAGCCAAGTACATGGCAGAGGACTCATCCAGTAAAAAGTTCCTGGTGACCGACTTCAACAATTACAAAATGGTTGAATCAAGGTCTGTTATGGAATAATTCAATGAACTCCTCCGAATCCTTGGACAATTCACACTACATGGATTGAAGATGGATGAAACAATATCTGTCTCAAGCATCATAGACAAGTTGCCTCCTTCATGGAAGGATTTCAAACACAATCTGAAACATGGAAAAGACTAACTGTCTTTGATCCAACTTGGAAGTCACTTGCGCATAGAGGAATCTCTACGTGCGCATGAGGATAACAAAGGAAAAGGCAAAGAACTTGCTGGACCCTCGGTTAATATGATTGAAGAGGGTGGTAAGAACAATAACAACAAAAACAAAGGAAAGAAACGTGCTTTCAATAACAAAAAGGGCAATTTCGGTGTTAACAAGAAACCGAAACTAGAATGCTGGAAGTGTGGCAGAACAGGCCACTTCAAGAAGGATTGTCGTATCGGCAAAAAGCACGACAACGCGAATGCAAGTGGTTCAGGAAAAGGGTCTAAGGACCAATCTGAAAACCAAGGTCAGAAATCAATTTGTGATTTGAATAGTTTGATTAAACATTCGGTTTCACTAACTTCTGAGGCATTTTATGTGCAGGATGATGCTATCGCGTGATGGATTGATTCTAGCGCCACAACACATGTTTGCAGGGATCGTTTCTGGTTCAAGACATTTGTTCCAGTGGATGATGGTTCTGTTCTATACATGGGAGATGGTCACTTCGCTCCTGTTGAAGGCAAAGGAAACGTGGTGCTAGAATTCAGTTCTGGAAAGACTATTACTTTGTTTAATGTATTGTATGTTCCTAAGTTACGTAAGAATTTAATTTCTGGTCCTGTATTGAATAAGCTTGGATACAAGCAAGTGTGTGAATCCGATAAATATGTTTTATCGAAGTCTGGTGTGTTTGTAGGATTTGGTTATTATAATAATGGAATGTTTATGATGGATTTGAATGGAGTTCCTAAAGATTCTGGTTCTATATTTATGTCTTCTTCGAATATTATCATTTTTTCGTTATGGCATGCTCGTCTAGGACACGTACATTATAAAAGAATGCATGAAATGTCTAAAAACGATTTAATTCCTGTTTTTGATGAAAATAACGAAAAGTGTAAAACTTGCATGTTAACAAAGATCACTAGACAACCTTTTAAAAGTATAACAAGGAAATCTATCATTCTTGAGTTAATACATAGTGATTTATGTGATTTGCATGCTACTCCATCATTAGGGAATAAAAAATATTTTGTCACTTTTATTGATGATGCATCTAGATTCTGCTATGTTTATTTGTTGCACGCTAAGGACGAAGCCTTGGATAAATTCAAAATTTATAAAACTGAAGTTGAAGTGCAACGGAATGTGCTGATTAAAACGTTACACACTAATAGAGGTGGTGAATATTATGATCCTGTATTTTTCCAATCCGTAGGAATCATTCATGAGACTACGACACCTTATACACCTCAACAAATGGTGTGTCTGAAAGGAAAAATAGACTTCTTAAAGAAATGGTAAATGCCATGTTATCTTACTCTGGTTTGAGTGAAGGGTTTTGGGGAGAAGCTATGTTAACGGCTTGCTATTTGTTAAATAGGGTTCCTAATAAAAGGAACAAGACTACCCCATATGAACTTTGGTATAAGAAACGACCCAACTTAACATTTCTACGTGTTTGGGGTTGTAGGGCCGTGGTTAGACTCCCGGACCCAAAAAGGAAAACTTTGGGCAAAAAGGGTGTAGCTTGCATCTTTGTTGGATATGCTGAACACTCCTAGGCTTATAGGTTTTATGTTATAGAACCTAATGACTCGATTTCTATTAACACGATTATAGAATCAAGAGATGCCATATTTGATGAGAATTGTTTCTCTTCTATACCTAGACCAAAGATATCTATACCTAATTCAGATGAATCTCTAAGGGATGATCATTCAAATGATGTACCAAGTGAGACACTTGAACCCCGTAGAAGCAAAAGAGCTAGAAAATCTAGATCTTATGGATATGATTTTCAACTATATTTAGTTGAGGGATCAAAGGATCAGATTGAGACTCAATACTATTATTGCTATAGTATAGAGGAGGATCCAAGAACGTATGATGAAGCTGTGAAATCTCAAGATTCTAATTTTTGGAAAGAAGCCATTGATGAAGAGATTGGTTCTATCATGGAAAATAATACTTGGGTATTATCTGATTTACCACCAGGCTGCAAACCATTGGGTTGCAAATGGATCTTCAAAAAGAAGATGAAAGTCGATGGTACAATTGACAAGTTTAAAGCTAGATTAGTTATCCAAGGCTTCAGACAAAAAGAAGGGATTGATTATTTCGATACCTATGCTCCAGTTGCCCGTATCACTACTATTAGATTGTTGATTGCCTTGGCGGCTATTCATAATCTAGTGATTCATCAAATGGATGTCAAAACAGCATTTCTGAATGGTGATTTGGAAGAAGAAGTGTATATGAAGCAACCTGAAGGATTTGTAATTCCTGGTAATGAGCACAAAGTGTGTAAGCTAGTTAAGTCGTTGTATGGGCTGAAACAAGCTCCGAAGCAGTGGCATCAAAAGTTTGATGAGGTTTTTTTGTCTAATGGTTTCATTCTAAACCAAGCTGACAAATGTGTATATAGTAAATTTGATATATCCGGTAAAGGAGTTTTCATTTGTCTATATGTTGATGACATGTTGATCTTTGGCACCGACCAAAATCAAGTTGATAAAACAAAGAATTTTTTGTCATCAAAGTTCTCCATGAAGGATATGGGAGAAGCAGACATTATTCTTGGTATTAAGATTAAACGGGAGAACAAGGGGATTGTAATTACGCAATCTCATTACATTGAGAAAATACTCAAGAAGTTCAATTATGAAAATTGTTCTCCGGTAAGTACTCCCATGGATTCGGGAGAAATGCTTATGCCAAATACAGGTAAACCTGTGGATCAACTCGAATACTCAAGAGCTATATGAAGGATAGAAAAACACTTAAAAAGGGGGGGTTTGAATAAGTGTAGCTTTAAAACTTGTAAGATAAAAACTATTTGCAAAATGATTTTTATCCTGGTTCGTTGTTAACTAAACTACTCAAGTCCACCCCCTTGGAGTGATTTACCTCACCTGAGGATTTAATCCACTAATCACACAAGATTATAATGGTTTTCCACTTAGACAATTCTAAGTCTTCTAGAGTATACTGATCAAAACATGATCACTCTATGAACAAACTGCTTAGATACCCTCTAAGACTTTCTAGAGTATTCTGATCAACAACCTGATCACTCTAGTTCTTACAAATCAATGTAAACAAATTCTTTTAAGAGTTACAATGCTTCTTAAAAAGCTATTATCATAACTGTGATTTTCTCTTAAGTTTAAGCTTAATCTCACTAATATATTACAACAGCAATGTAGTGAGGTTGAAGATGAAGTTTGAGAGATTTTTTTTGAATTTGACAGCGTTTCTGTATATTTGCGCAAGTGTTGTATTCAGCTTCTCATCAGAACTTCTATTTATAGGCGTTTGAGAAGATGACCGTTGGGAGCATTTAATGCTCTGCGTATTTCGTACAGCATTGCATTTAATGTTTCACTCTTTTGTCAACAACCTCGAGCCTTGCTTTCGCTGTGTCTACTGACGTTGCCTTTAATAGCTACTAACGTTCCTTTTGTCAGTCAGCATAGCCTGCCATATTGTACTTGCTTCTGATCTGATGTTTGTGTAAACAGCGTTTGAATATCATCAGAGTCAAATAGCTTGGTGCAGAGCATCTTCTTGTCTTCTGACCTTGAAGTGCTTCTTAGCGTGATACCATGAGAACTTCAGTGCTTCTGCTTCTGATCTCAAGTCCTTCTGATGCTTCCATAGACCATGTTCTGATTCTGCTTGACCATCTTCTGATGTCTTGCCAGACCATGTTCTGATGTTGCATGCTGAACCTTCTGAGTCAGTGCTTCTTCCGCTGATTTTGTGCATACTCTTTATGTGATTCCTGAAATGGAAATTGCATAGGATTAGAGTACCACATTATCTCATACAAAATTCATATACATTGTTATCATCAAAACTAAGAATATTGATCAGAACAAATCTTATTCTAACAATCTCCCCCTTTTTGATGATGACAAAAACATATATAAATGATATGAATTTGCAATCAGAATATCAGACGACTAAAGACAATTACACAGTTATAACATAAGCATATAAACATAGTGTGTGAATATGTCTCCCCCTGAGATTAAAAATCTCCCCCTGAAATAAATACTGGAAGAAATTTATAAATAAAGGACTTCCCTGAGTATTTTCCATTTCTGTTGAGACGATCACATATGCTTAGATCTTCAGAACATTCATAGCTTCTACTTCTTGCTTCCATAGGACAGCTTCAGAGCTTTGAATTTCTTCTTGAATCATTGCATGCTAGATTGTATTAGAACATTGTTGAATGTACCAGAGCATCATCAGAGCATCTCTACATCCTGAAATGTTACAGAACAAACTGCACGACAAAAATCAGAGCATGAATGAATCAGAACATAAAATATGTATCAGAACATATAATATGTATCAGAGCATAAACAATAATGTTTCAGAGCATATTAAGAACTAAACATGCATCAGAACATATAAGGAATAAGAAATGTGTTAGAGCATATTCTATCATCAGAATATCATAACATTCTTCCTTCTTGCTTCTGATCTTGAAGCTTCACAGCACTCAGCTTGCTTCAATTTCCATGAGCTTGTTTCTATACAGAATTGCTTTTCCCCATGTCTTTGCTTCTCATGTTGAGCTTTTTAAAATGTCTTCAATCCTGCAAAACACTCAAAGACATAGAACTTGCAAATTCTTGTTAGAAATGTGGAGACATTCTCCCAGCAACTGATAAAATAAATCAGATCATTTATCACAGTTTCTCCCCCTTTTTGTCATAACATCAAAAACACAAAAGATTCAGATGAAAAAACAAAACAATATGAGAGAAAAAGAGGATAATTTTCATTGATTGCAAAAGAGAATGATCAGAAGATACAAAGGAGATACAAGGAAGACAGATGCAAGAAACAACTAAGACACAAAGGACTAAGACGACCCTAACTTAGACATAATCTTGGCCAGCATGTCATGAATCCCAGCATTTCTCTCAGTCTGCCTCTCCATGAATGAGCGGAACTCAGCATTGATGTCATCTTGCTTGTCCATATGAGAAGCTAGCTCAGCCTGATTCTTCTGAATAACCTCTAGAGTCTTCACCAGAAGAGAGGGTTCACCAGAAGAAGCTTCACAACTTCTGTTCAGAGGGACAACAATCTCAACTGCAGCTTCCATTGTCAGATCATCATCATGATTTTCCTCAACAGGAATAGTCTCAGCAGGATGATCTTCAGCATCAGATTCTCCCATAGAAGCATCTTCTTCATATTCTGGAGCAGGAAGATCAGAATCTCCATTCTCAAGAGCTTGAAGAATGGCAGCAAGATTCCTTGGAGCAGAAGGACCTTCAACTTCTGGAGGATCAACAACTTCTGGAATGACCAAATTGGGGTCCTCCTCAAAAGGATTTTCCCTCAGAAAGTCAAACAGTGACTTGAAGTCTCCAGTCAGAACTGGATACTTGGGTCTCCAAATCAAAATCTCCCTACAGAGGTTGGCTTCCATCTCCGCAGAAATTCGTGCTTCTGCAAGTTCATCAATGAATTTTTTTTCTTCAAGACAATATCTCCCCCCAAGACGACTGAACCAAAAGTCTTCATAGGGCCTCAGAATTCCACAAGGTCGTGGAGCAAGTTCTACACAAATTTCCTGGAGTTCTTGAAAACAAGCATCTGCTTTTATTATGAAGAATCTCTAAAATCTTCGCATAGCAACATCATTTAATCCAGCATGATGAGCTATTCTGAGAGTGTCAAAGACTCTTCTGAGAATCCTCTTTACCATTTCATAGATTACACCAATAGGGTATGCTCGGCGAGAATTTAATTTGGTTATGGGAGAATCTGGCTTTGGGACAAAATAGGGTTGAGGCTCTCTATCAAGAGAGAAGGATGATTCTTCTTCATTCTCAGAATCTAACACTACCAACTCAGCTTCAGGACGAGGCTTGGGTGTGTAATTGCAGTCACGGAGCAATTGCTTATGTGATGGAGAGTCTGGAAGGTCAGATAGAGAAGGATTATTTTGGGAGATAGAAGGAATGGGTTCATAGTTTGCATGAGGTGGAGGTTGAGAAGTTGATATATTTGTGTGAGGTGGAAAGCGGGTTTGCAGGGGTTGAATATCAAGAACATAGTTTTCAAGGTGTTATACCCCAAAATTTGCCCACATCTTTTTTCAAGAAAACTTCAAATCTAAAAATTAAGAGTTTCATATAATCTTGGATTTTCATATCCTGATTTATGAATACTTGGTTTTTAGAATTTTTCTTATACGGTATTTTGGCTCGCTGTTGAATTTATTCTTACACAAACGCCAATTACTGTTTATTACTTCACACACGCTATTTATTTGATATTTATTTACAGATAAATAGTACTGACGCAATTGGTACAGAGTTAAATCTTTTGCAGGCGCATAGTCCGGGGATTCAGACTGTACTGGTAACAAGTAAATTATTATTAATTTTTTGTTTCCCACTAATTCTTGTACTATATTCCATTATTTTCAAAATCTTTTCCTTTCTTTTCAAATCTCTTCTTTCAAAATCAAATCCTAACTTTATTTTATACATCTCTCTTTTTCCCAACACTATCATACACTTTCTTTCAAATCTCACTTCCACTCAAATTTTCCTTTTGTACGGAATCACTTCATTCCCCAACGTCTCTATCCTTCTTTTCATTCTATAAATACCTCTCATTTTTTCCATAAAATCTCACATCAAATTCTAACTCATCTCTCAAATTTCTACTTCATAATCATTCTCTCTTCTTCCCCCAGCAAAAATGGCGAAGCGGATAGAGACGTGTTTTCTTATGATCATCACCGTCGTGGTGGTAATCATGTCCTTCTTCTGTCTGCATAGCCCTGAAAAATGTGGACCTGGGATGTTGACACTCCCAATCATCTACATGTTATTGTTTGTAGCATGGGTTATTAATTGTCATTCTTAAAGTTTGCCGTATCTCTTATTTCTTAATGTACCGTTTACTCGTCGTACTGTTCATTATAGTATGTAATATTTGTACTGTCAGTATTAAATGTCGTATTATTTGCCATATTGTTGCTTAATTATCCAGATAATATTTTGTGTGTTTTCTGCCAGTTAAATATTTATTTTTCTGTGCATTAAATGTTTTTAAGGGTTATTATCGGTAATTTTGCTCGCATACAGTATTTATTATTTATTTATTACGTCTGTGTTTTACTAACCGCTCATGTAAATAAATTTTCACCATTAACATAAAACAAACAAAAACAACAAAAATATTAAATTTGACTGTTGAATTTTCACTTTAACTGCTACATGCCTGAACAGTCAGTTGACAGTCAAACCGCTGACAGTGCAATTCTCCGTGTTTTGTACCATCAATCAAATCAAACTTTTGCATTTCAAAATTCCAATATTTTTGTCCTAGAAGTCTTCTGAATATCACATGATTAGCAGAGACTCAGCACTGCACAAAAATCAGGTACGCTTAACTGTCTCCTACACAAACAGTCCCTGACTAGGGTTTATTGTTTTTTTTTCAGGAGAACAAGTTTTTGAGACCTCAAATGGACTTCATGGACCTCCATACATCTCAAAGTACCATCATACAAATTTTCAAACTTCAAATCGCTCAGATGCACAGTCAGCAGCTCAAATAGTCAACAGACGACCCGTTTGACCAAAAAAGTCAACAGACAGTCAAAAATGAAATTTTTTTTCAAAGTCCATATTTTGTCAAAGGATTCATCATTTGATCATTGGATGATCATAATTCATCAAGGAAAGATCAAAAATCAACAAAACCCTAAGATTCAAAATTAGGGTTTTCTCCTAAAAAGTCAACTGAACTTTGACTGGTCATAACTCTCTCATCCTTCATCCAAAAAATTCAAACCAAAGCTCATTTTGAAGGAAATTCAATTATCTTTCAAATGCAATTGGTCCCATGGTCATTAGATTCACCATTTGAAAAATATGAATCAAGACATTACAGGTCATTTTCAAAGTCAACAAAAAGTCACTTTTTTCAAAAGGACACACAAGGAGCATGGAAAATCATTTTGATATGAGACCAAAGACATTGGTTAGAGGACTCTTTGAGGTTTCCAAAAAGTGCAAGAACTCCTTCATATGATAAAAATTGAGGGATTTACACCTTGTTGAAGTTGGCTAAATTTTGGGAAAATGCATGAAATCAACATTGATCAAAAATGTTTTTCTTCCAAATGAAACCCAATTTACATGATCCAAACATGTTTACCATGATGTAAAGGGCCTCCCACGACCAAGACAAAGCCCACATCATTTTTGTTCTTTTTTTGATTTAATTTTACCATATTTAAGATTAAATTGAAAAAGGAAAATGGAAGGATAATGCATAGCTTTGTTTCTAAGCATGACTCATCAAAGATCATTCAATATGCTGCAGCCAAGGAAGTACAGCAGGAGAAGTGTGGAAAATTCAAGCTATGGTGGCTTGAATTCAAAGCTACATATATATTAAAAAATTCAAAATTCAACAAAGACATAAATGCTTCTTAGCTTAGTTTCTAAACACTTCTTTGCTTATATAAGAGCTAGCATACTTCAGTAATCAAAGAGAGACAAGTTCAGAACCTAAGCATTACTTGTAACATACTTGTACCAACTTAAATTTTTCAAAGAAATCCAAAATTCGAATTTTAATTTCTAGCTTGTTTCAGTTCAAACTAAACACTCAAACACAACCCTCAAGCATCATTGAATATATCCCAATCAGTTTCAAGCCTTGGAACACTCAGAATCGACCACTAGACCTCACGGTTTGCTCGAACTAAAACTTACAAAAATCTCATCACACATGCATATTTAACAAGATGTAGACTCATATTTAAGTTTAGTTTGAGGTTCTGATCGTTTCTGGATAGTTAATTACAGTTTGGTTGCATATACACGAAGTTACCATTCTAGGGTTTGTGAACTCAATTTTAGGGCTTTTCATTAGAAGCAAAATTAAGTAAAATTAATGGCATATTCGAATTCAGTGAATCAAGCCAAGTCGAACGGACATGTCGCGCCAAATTTCTTTTCATGTTTACCCCTATTCGCTATTTTGCAGGTTTGGAACTCATCTATTATAGCGCTTTTCTCATAAAAGCGCTGTTAAATGTGCTGGCGAGAGGTTGAAGACGATGAGGTGTCCTCACCTCATTGGACAAGACGCGCGCGTGTTTTTTTAAATTACCCTCGGATTCAGTGTCTGCAGGTGTGTCACGTTTGGTGGTCCCTCACAATCTAAGCCATCAGATCCATCCACTCATCAATCCAACGCATCAGAATGAGCCCCCATATCATGGACTTTATTTAATAACCACACCTGATCATTTATTTCATATTTTCTATTTTTATTTTAATTTCTTTGCAAAATTAATTTAAATAGTTTAAAAATCCAAAAAATACACAAAAAAATATTTTTAAGTTTATAAAATAATATTTTATTTTCTGATATAAAAATATTTTATTTTTCTTCATAATTTAAATATTTTGTATAATTAATTAGTATATATTTGCATATTTGCTTTTTAATTATTTCAACCAATAAAAAAAAAATCATAAAAAAAATTGTTCTTTATATTAATTATAGTTTATATATTATAGGCTAATTTTGTACATATTTAGAATAATTTTCTCTTTAAGTTTTAATTATTTGTGTAATTATTTGTATAATTATATGATTATTTAACTTAATAATTTCAAAATCAATTTCAAAAATTCCAAAAAAATTAGTTTTGTTTGAAAATTAATTAATAAGCATTTTGAACATATTTTAAGCTTAATTTTTAGGTTTAAATTTTATTTCCATCTTTTTCTCATTTTAATTAAATTAATCATGCATTAATTCTAATTAAAATCAATCATCAAAAAATCCAAAAATATTTCTTTTATTTTCTTGCAATTTAAATTCCTAGATAAATGTATAGGTTGTCAAATTCATGTAAATAGCGTAGTTTACATTTCCCGCACAATCGATGTAATAGCGTAGATTTACTTTCCGCATTTTAAATTCCAGCACATATAAAACTGCGTGTATGTCAAAGATTAAAATTGAATCGTTAGATCACTAACTTCAAAGATAAAATATCTGAATCAAAACACAATCACACTTGCACCTCTTAGGGTAATCCCTCTTTTACTCTTTTCAAAATCAAAATCAAATTCTACTGTTTCAAATGCAAAATCGGACTTTCGTTTACATCCGGTAAAAGGATAGTTTTTTAAAGGAAATAGGATAAGACCTTATAACTTAGGGAAGACCTCCTAATTTGCTTGCTCAGATCAAAACAAACAAATCTCTCATATATCATTGTTTTCAAAATAAAACTTTCAAAAAAGACAATACTTTGTATATATCCAAACGAGGATCATTACGAAGTTAACGTTCTTTTTTTCAAAAACATCTTTCGAAAGATAAAACACTTTGTATACATCCGCACAAGGATCATTACAAAGTCAATTTACAAAGGTATTTGAAACCACACACAAGCATTTCAAGGCAATAGAAAAGTGATTGAAAACAAGTGAGCTAAGCAAATTAAAGAGCCCATGGATAACCATGGATTCAAAGGGTGCTAACACCTTCCCTTTGTATAACCTACCCCCTTACCCAGAATTTCTTAAAGGTCTTTTTCTGTTTCTTTTATAAACCTTTCCTTAATTGGATAAAATAAAAGTCGGTGGCGACTCTCTGATTTTCAAAAACACAAAAGCAGAAAGAAAAGAGTCAGTTCGCGTATCTCTCCGCGAGAGGTATGGTAAAAAACCGAGGGTGACAGAACTGGCGACTCTGCTGGGGAATACTTTCAAAAAACAAAATGTTTTCAAAGGGGTTACCTTTAGAGTTTAGATCACTTCGATGTTTTCAATTGCTTGACTTGATTGCTCTATTTTCCAAAGGTTTGTTTGGGTATTTGCTTCTGTGAAAGATTCTAACCCGAATCTCGAGATACCTTAAGTATGTGACAATAGACCAAGGAAACTGTACGGCATGTACCGATATGGTTGATTTGGTAGTCACCGTTAGTGCGATACTTTGGTTTATACTGATGTCCCTTGAAAACGATCAAGGAGTATATTAGGCTTCCGAAATGTCATTAAACATTAATTTGTCTTAGAACCTTTTAGTTGAACTTGACTTGTGGCCTATTAAGTGGCTAGCTTTGAAATTGATCGAAGTTAGTTATCCTCGAGGAATATTTTTGATCAGCCGTCCGAGCGCCGTATTGAGATGTTGTCTCCAAGGATCATAGAACCCAAATACTATTCTAGGACAGGTTTTAACCAACTCAACTTTAGTGGGGAGGGTATCACCTATGAACTTCATGCAAACCTTTAAACCTAAGGCTATTGTTTGATTTGTTTGTGTTTGCCACATGTTTGACATCATAACATCATAAGCATCATAAGCATATCATTTTCTCACTAATCATTTCAAGGATCAAAGAGTTTACCTTTGTTCTGTTATTGCAGGTAATGGCTCCCGCCACCAGAGATTACATCCGAATCAACATCTAAACGGTGCCATCTGAACTAAAAGACTTAGTATCAGAGTTTCCCAAGAATGCTCAATTCACCGAAAAGCACGGTCACCTACTCCATTTGGTTACCTCAAAATTTGAAGAAGACATGATACGGGTCCTGTTCCAGTTCTTTGATCCCGATCATCATTGCTTTACCTTTCCTGATTACCAGGTAGTACCCACCTTGGAAGAGTTTTCTGAACTAATTGGATTACCTGTTCGAGATCAATTACCTTTCACTGGTTTAGAAAGGATTCCAAAACCTGAAATCATTGCTGCTACCTTACATTTGCGAAAGTCAGAAATCGAGTCCAATTGGGAAACAAAGAGCGGAATCCAGGGTTTTCTTGCTAAATTCTTAATGGAAAAGGCTCGATTACTACTAGAAAACAAAAGTTATCCAGCTTTTGAAGAGGTTGTGGCTCTTTTGATCTATGGGTTGGTTTTATTCCCTAATCCCGACCAGTTCATAAGTGTGCACATTATCAACCTTTTCTTAACCCGTAACCCGGTACCAACCTTGCTGGGAGATATTCTACATTCTCTACACACTCGTACCATGAAGAAACGAGGAACTCTTATGTGCTGTATACCACTACTGGCTAGATGGTTTACATTTCATCTTCCCCGTTCAGTGTTGAGAAATGAACAAAGAATGCAATGGTCTCGCAGGATTATGTCTTTGTCTTATTCAGATATCCGGTGGAATAACTTCTTTCAAATAGACATTACTATCATTGACCATTGTGGAGAGTACCCTAATGTGCCACTCCTTGGCATCAAAGGAGGCATCACTTACAACCCCTCTCTAGCTTTACGCCAATTCGGATATGCACGGAGAAACGGTCCTCATGACATGATTATCTGTGGCATTGTGTTTGATTACGAGAATGATTCCCACAGATATCGACGAAGGTTTATACATGCGTGGGGCAGTGTCTATATAATAGAAAGCAAAACTTTGGGGCAATGGAATTCTATTCCTATGGAACCTTACCTCAGATGGGTGCGTACTCATGCTCAGAAATTCATCATGCCATATCCCGCTATTCTACCTGTGACTATCGAGCCAGAAAACGAAAGAGACGAACCTCAAGTTATTCTACATCAGGATATGCCAACTGACCTGGAAGAGTTGCAGAAATCTTGGGTTCAACTAAAAGAGGAAAGAGACACCTTCAAAGCACACTGTCAAGACTATGAGAGAAGATTATTGGAGCTCACCGGACAACTCCAAGAAGAACAGCAGATCAACACATTCCTGGGTGCAAAGAGAAAGCGTCTATGGGAGACCTGAAGGATCCTTCATTTTCTTTATTTATTTTTGTTTTGAAAGCCCGAATGAGGCAAAAGGAAAAGAAAAAAAAAAGAAAAAAAAAAGAAATAAATTGTTTAACTAATAAATGTTTGTTTCTCCTTTGTTTTAACAAATCTAAATTCTAAGATCCTTGAAAACATTGCATATACATTTCATTCATTGCATATGCATTTCATTCATATACATTGCATAACAGGTTCACATGACGGATTTCTCATCTCCTCGCTGTTTATTTCAGTTAGAAGAGATGGAATCTGAAACAAGCATCAAGAATCTCGAAGCACAGAACGACCAAGTTCAAGTAGCAATTCTGGAACTGGCAAAGGGGCAACAAGAACTGAAAGCCCTGATGATCAAGAAGAAAAAGAAGCCCAAAGGATCTGTAGGCTTAAGTCACCTGAAAAGGAAGATCAAAATCCCAATCAAAAAGTCCAAAAAGCCACCGATCCCTGAAATAGTCGGTGATGGTGAACAATGAGACAATCACAGTAACCAGGGTTCTGCCAAACCCTCCCTCTCATCTAATGAAGAAGATTATCATTCTAGAGACGAACAGGATGATGACAAATACCAGCAGTTGGAAGAACACATGAAAGCTATGGAGATACAAAAAATACCTGGTTTAGATTTCGATGATCTGGGACTCGTCTCAGATGTTGTTATCCCTCCAAAGTTCAAAGTTCCTGTCTTTGCAAAGTATGATGGAGTTTCTTGTCCAAAACTACATCTGAGGTCCTATGTAAGGAAGATACAACCTCATACAGCAGATAACAAATTGTGGATTCACTTCTTCCAAGAAAGCCTGTCGGGTACACAACTCGAGTGGTACTACCAGTTGGAAAGTACAAAAGTTCATACCTGGGAAGATTTAGCTGCTGCTTTTTACAAATAGTATCAATACAATGCTGATCTTGCACCAACCCGTACTCAACTAAGGGGCATGTCCATGGCACCAAAAGAAAGTTTCAAAGGATATGCACAAAAGTGGAGAGATATGGCTGGAAGGGTTCAACCACCCTTATCTGATCGCGAGCTAGTTGACATGTTCATGGGCACTTTAACTGGCCCTTTCTACAGCCATTTGCTGGGAAGCTCATCATCAGGTTTCACTGACCTGATTTTGACTAGAGAACGTGTCGAAAGCGGCATTCAAAGTGGAAAAATTCAAATAGGCTCTTCCTCTGGTACTACAAAAAGGCCCATCAGTGGGAGGAATGAGGTCAATACAATGCAAAGTCAGAAAGGTCGCAAAAATGAGCATCACCAATCTGTAGGGGCAGTTCTGATCTCCGCATCTGCGCCTCAAAAAGATCAACCGCCAAAATATACGCGTCGACCAGATGCGCCAAGAAGAAATTTCACCAGAATCAATATGCCAATCTCTCAAGCATTGCAGCATTTGTTAAAAGCAGATCTGATCACATTAAAAGACCCTCCAAAGAATGTCAACACTTCCTCTCCGAGTTATCGCCCCGATGCAACATGTGCGTATCACTCCAACTGTCCAGGACATGACGCAGATCACTGTTGGGCCCTGAAAAATAAAATACAAGACATGATAGATGCTGGGGAAATTGAGTTCGATCCTCCAGAGACTCCAAATGTCATCACTGTACCTATGCCGAAGCACGACAAGACCGTCAATGCTATCATAGACACTGTTTACATCTATGATGTGAGAGAATTGTCAACTCCGCTCCTTGAAGTCAAAAGAAAGCTAATCCAAGCTGGTTACTTTCCAGGTTGTGACCCTGATTGCTTTTATTGCACACACCTACCCAATGGTTGTGAAAATCTGAGAATGGGAATTCAAAAGTGGATGGATCGCCGTATCATTATGTTCGAGAGGCTACCTTCCATGGACGTTTTATGTGAAGTCTTTTCAAACGGCATGAGAATAGAGGACGTCTCAGTGGTTTCCAACATACCCTTGAAAATCCCTACCAAAGCTCCTTTCAAAATTTCTGCTACACCCAAAGTGGCATCGGTAATCATTACCAGTCCGACTCCATTTCCATACTCCTCAGACAAAGCTGTCCCGTGGAGTTATGACACTAATGTTTATATGTCCATGGAGTTAAACAGGATACCTTGACCGAAGAGGCCCTGAATTTTACTACTCCAACTGTTGATAATATTGTGGGTACCAGTAAAATTACGAGAAGTGGAAGGATATTTTCACCAGAA
The DNA here is from genome assembly GCF_029867415.1 of Vicia villosa. Lineage (NCBI taxonomy): Eukaryota > Viridiplantae > Streptophyta > Magnoliopsida > Fabales > Fabaceae > Vicia > Vicia villosa. Next base: position 35,164,511 of record NC_081183.1, on the reverse strand, counting down.
ATTTCTCCAAATGTGGTCACTAATCCAGTCCAGGTCCCACTTCCTAATCAAGATGTCAACGCTCGAGGCAAAGAGCCACAAGTTGAACCAGTTCAAATACCGGTGGAAGTCACTGTTGAGGATCCATCAAAGCAAGAAATGGAGGAAATATTGAAAATCATCTGCAAGAGTGATTACAATATTGTCGAACAACTGGGGCACACTGCTTCAAAAATCTCAATGCTGTCTCTGCTAAAGTATTCAGAAGCTCATGCCAAAGCCCTGATGAAGTTCCTGAAAGCTGCACATGTACCACAAGAGATTTCAGTCGATCAATTTGAAAATTGTGTTGCCAATCTAACAGTAAATAATGGCCTCGGTTTCTCTGATGTTGATCTAACCCCTGCTGGAAAGAATCACAATAAAGCCCTACACATCTCCATTGAATGTAATGGCACCACTCTATCTCATGTGCTGGTAGATAATGGTTCTTCTTTGAACATATTACCAAAAACAGTACTAGAAAAGCTTGACTTCGAAGGAATTGTGTTACAACCAAGCGATGTTGTGGTAAGAGCCTTCGACGGGTCAACAAGAACAGTGTACGGAAAGGTGAATCTCCCAATCAGAGTGGGCTCTCAGATCTTTGATTCTACCTTTTACGTAATGGAAATTCACCAAGCATATTCCTGCTTACTAGGACGCCCTTGGATACATGGGGCAAATGCTGTAACTTCTACCCTGCATCAGAAGTTGAAATATCCAGTAAAAGGAAAAATTGTCACAGTTTATGGCGAAGAGGAATATTTGGTTAGTCACCTGAGTAACTCCAAGTATGTTGAGTTGGATGACGAATTCATCGAAACTCCCTGCCAATATTTTGAGGTAGTCTCTCCAGATGTCTTTACTACCAAGCATATTTCTGCTACTCCAACTACAACTATGGCTTCTCTCAAAGATGCCAAAACTGTGATCGAAAAAGGTGGTTGCACAATATGGGGACAGCTCCTCGATGTACCTTACAAGTCCGACAAGTTAGGCATGGGCTATGCTAATGGAAATCAAAAGAACGATCAAAGTCCTTGTTCTGGAGGATTAATGTCACATTTCATCAGCCAAGGAGTAAATGCTATTGAAGACGATGGAGTGTTCTTGAACCATATCATCCAGCCATACCCAAATGAAGTTCCACCCCTTCCCATGGGAGTTTGGGATACTTTGGGAGAACCAAGCGGCGAATATAATTTTCAGTATACCGCACCTCAGAGTTCTTTTATTGCTACAGAAGACATTACCCCAACTGGATGGGGTAATCAATTTGAAAATGGCAAAAGTTTCACAAGTTCCATCAATGAGCAATATCAAAATCCACCTAAAGAAGTTTGGGATACTTTAGGAGAGCCAAGTGGCAAATATGACTTTATGGTGAAATATTCCGCTCCTCCGAGCTCACAAGTCGCCATTGAAGACATTGTCCCAACTGGGTGGGATGAACATTACGACGACAATTTCACTCTTGAAAAAGCTAGGGAAATACCAAATAACGAGGGTTATTTTCTGTCACAGTACACTACTCAGCAGAATGCACAAGTCTCCCTCAAAGACATCATCCCGACTGGATGGGACGGCCTTATCGAGTATCTCGCTCAGCCAACAGAGGTACCTCAACCTGGATCCTCATATCCAACAGATCATCCTACTTATCCTGAAAGATCACCGACTCATTTCCCCACCAATGAAATCAATGCTGTGGAAGATGAAGAAGACAACTGCAACTGGAACAGCTGGATACTCCCTGCTCACCACAATGGATTGAACAACTGGGAAGCTGAGGATGTGATCTCCTTTGATCAGGAGTAAATGCAATTCCTTGTTTTCGTTGTTTATATTGTTCAAAGATAAAAATGGTTCCTGTACTATCGAACCATGAACTTGAAAGCCGTGTGCCTTGCCCGAAGCACACTGGTCCTTTTATAAGGGTTTGTCATATCATGATCATGTTCATTCAATAAAATCATGGGACGTTTGCATATTCAAATTTTGTGATCCTTTTTTTCCTTCTTTGCTTTTTCAAATAGCTATGTTTTCTTACACACACCCACATAAATAAATGCAGATTCACATTCACTTTGGATCCAGTTGATAACGATTCTGCTATTGCCCGTCATGACTTTGAAAATCCGATCTACCAAACTGAGGACGAAAGTAAGGAAGAATGTGAGGTACCAAGAGAGCTTGCAAGGCTGCTAGAACAAGAAGAAAATACTATACAGTCGCATGAAGAACCAATTGAGGTCATCAACTTGGGCAGCAACGAAGAAAAGAAAGAAGTCAAGATAGGGGCTGATCTAGAAGACAGTGTCAAGCAAAGACTGATTCAAATGTTGCAAGACTACGTCGAGATATTTGCCTGGTCCTATGAAGATATGCCTGGCCTTGACACGGATATTGTGGTTCATCGCCTGCCAATCAAAGAAGGTAGCATTCCAGTTAAGCAGAAACTGCGGAGGAGTATGCCCGATATGTCAAAAAAGATCAAAGACGAGGTTGAAAAGCAACTCAATGCCGGCTTTCTGAAAGTTGTGAGTTATCCTCCTTGGATAGCTAACATAGTACCTGTGCCCAAAAAAGACAGGAAAGTCAGAATGTGTGTAGACTATAGAGATCTGAACCGGGCAAGCCCCAAAGATGATTTCCCTTTACCTCACATCGATGTACTGGTTGACAATACCGCACAATGCAAGGTATTCTCCTTCATGGATGGATTCTCAGGGTACAATCAAATCAAGATGGCACCCGAAGATATGGAAAAAACAACTTTCACAACACCCTGGGGAACCTTTTGTTACAAAGTAATGCCCTTTGGTTTAAAGAATGCAGGAGCTACATATCCGCGTGCAATGGTAGCTTTGTTCCATGATATGATTCATCAGGAGATAGAGGTGTATGTCGATGATATGATTGCAAAGTCCAACACCGAAGAAGAACATCTGGGTCATCTACACAAGCTGTTTGACAGACTCAAGAAATACATGTTGCGACTAAATCCGAACAAGTGTACCTTTGGAGTAAGATCTGGTAAACTTTTAGGTTTCATCGTCAGCAGCAAAGGTATTGAAGTTGATCCTGCCAAGGTCAAAGCCATTCAAGAAATGCCTATACCCCGTACCGAGAAACAAGTCAGAGGATTCTTGGGACGTCTGAATTACATAGCCAGATTTATTGCCCATATGACTACTACTTGTGTTCCGATCTTCAAACTATTAAAGAAAGATCAAGTGGAAAGATGGAATGACAAATGCCAATTAGCTTTTGACAAGATCAAAGAATATCTCCAAAAACCGCCAATCTTGTTACCACCAGTGGAAGGAAGACCTCTGATAATGTACCTAACTGTGTTAGAAGATTCAATGGGGTGTGTACTGGGGCAACATGACGAGTCCGGCCGAAAGGAGCACACAATCTACTATCTTAGTAAAAAGTTTACCGATTGTGAAACAAGATACTCACTACTCGAAAAAACTTGCTGTGCCTTAGCATGGGCGGCTCGCCGACTAAGACAATATATGCTAAATCATACCACTTTCCTAATCTCCAAAATGGATCCTATCAAGTATGTGTTCGAAAAACCTGCTTTCTCTGGAAGAATAGCACGATGGCAAATGATCTTAACAGAATATGACATCCAGTACACTTCGCAAAAAGCAATCAAAGGAAGTGTGGTAGCTGATCATCTGGCTCATCAAGCAGTGGATGATTATCAAGCATTAAACTTCGACTTCCCAAATGAAGACATTATGCTAGTCACTGACTACAAACAACCAGGACCGGAAGAAGGACCCGAGCCAGGATCCCGATGGACTATGGTTTTTGATGGAGCTTCTAATGCACTTGGCAATGGTATCGGAGCTGTGATCATTTCCCCTGCAGGAAGTTATACACCATTCACTGCCAGATTATGTTTCAACTGCACTAACAATATAGCCGAGTACGAAGCATGTATTCTGGGTCTCAAAGCTGCAATTGATCTAAGAATCAAGTTCCTGGAGGTCTACGGAGACTCGGCGCTTGTGATTTATCAAGTCAAAGAGGAATGGGACACGAAGCACCCGAACCTAATTCCATACAAAGAATATGTGCTGAGTTTGATTCCTTACTTTGAAAAGATCACTTTTGAACACATCCCGCGCGACGAAAATCAACTAGCTGATGCCTTAGCTACCATGTCATCCATGTTCAAAGTCAGGTGGGACAACGAGGCGCCAATGATCACCATTTACAGACAAGACGAACCAGCCTATTGCAATGAGATCTATGCCGAAGGAACAGAAGAAAAACCATGGTTCCATGAAGTAAAAAGATATCTCGAAGCTCAGGAGTACCCTGAAGGGGCATCCATTAACGACAGAAAGTTTCTAAGAAGATTTGCTGCCAAATTCTTCCTAAGTAATGGAACCCTATACAAACGCAACCATGACTCGACTTTACTTCGTTGTGTAAACAAGAAGGAAGCAGAACAGATTATGGAAGACATACACGATGGTGCCTTTGGTACTCATTCAAGTGGACATACGATGGCTAAAAAGATCCTAAGAGCAGGTTATTACTGGTCTACCATGGAGACAGACTGCCATCATCATTCCAAAACCTGTCACAAATGCCAGATATATGCCGACAATGTACATATACCTCCAGTCCCGCTAAATGTCCTGACAGCTCCTTGGCCTTTTGCAATGTGGGGTATTGATATGATTGGAGAAATCAAGCCTACTGCCTCCAACGGACATCGTTTTATCCTGGTCGCTATTGACTACTTCACTAAATGGGTAGAAGCAGCTTCATTTGCTTCTGTCACCAAGAATGTTGTGGCCCGGTTTATCAAGCACAATCTCATTTGTCGGTATGGCATCCCTGAAAGGATCATCACAGACAATGGCACAAATCTAAACAACAGAATGATTACTGAACTCTGCACACAGTTCCAGATCAAACATCATAATTCCTCTCCATATCGACCAAAGATGAATGGCGCGGTGGAAGATGCCAACAAGAACATCAAGAAGATCATACAAAAGATGACAGTAACCTACAAAGACTGGCATGAGATGTTACCTTTTGCTCTTCATGGTTATCGCACATCAGCGCGTACTTCAACAGGGGCAACTCCATTTTCCTTAGTCTATGGTATGGAGGCAGTTCTCCCAATTGAAATTCAGATTCCTTCCCTAAAGATTATGAAAGAAGCCGATCTAGACGAAGACGATTGGATTCAGAATCGATTGGACCAGATAAACTTGATTGATGAGAAGAGACTCGCAACTATTTGTCATGGTCAGTTGTATCAAAAGCGTATGATCAAAGCCTTCAACAAGAAAGTCAAAAGTCAGGCATACCAAACTGGTGGCTTGGTTGTCAAACGCATCATCCTACCACAAGGTGACCCCAGGGGCAAGTGGACTCCCACTTATGAGGGACCGTTTGTAATCAAGAAAATATTCTCCGGCGGAGCCATGTTGCTTACCACCATGGATGGCGAGGATTTCCCACACCCTGTGAATGCGGACATAGTCAACAAGTACTTCGCTTAAAGAAAAGCTCGCTAAGTTGAAAACTTGAAAGGGCAACTTAGGCAAAAAATGAGCGTCTCGGTGGATTGAAAACCCGAAAGGGCGGTCCAGGCAAAAAATTAGAGGCTAAATAAAATTATCCCGGCAGGCTGAAAACTTGAAAGGGCAGCCTAGGCAAAAGTTAGGGAATAAAGCGTACAACTATGTTCCGTTTATTTACCTACTCACCTTCAAGATTCAACACGTCAAAGACACCGATCAGTCCAATTACTTTCTTCCAACAAGTGAGGGATGAGATGCTCGAAGACAGATTGGCAATAGCAGAATTGAAACTCGACTGGATTGTTTTCACATAGCTATTTCTCTTTATAAATACTTTTCAAAACTTTATGACAATTTCCTACTACTAGGATTTTTGTCTCCTTGTACTAATCAGCCTATCATGGCTCTTTTTCAAAAAATCAATACATCTTATGCTCAAAATCAACATTTTCACTTTTTCTGTTTTGAATACGTAAACGTCCTAATGATAATTTTGAATGAACATGTGCATTTGAATATGATTGATGTTTACCAGGAAAAACAGGAATAGCATTCAGGTAATGTCCCAATCACTTGGACATCATCCCGAAACCAGCATCAGAAGAAAAATTCCCAACATTCTCAGCAAATTCCTCAATGAGATTTTTCTCTCCAACAAAGTGATTCGAGGAATCTTATTCCCCAGCAGGGCTGTTCAGATTGTTATCCCCAGAAGGGTGATCCTCCACACCAAGGCTTGGTCAAATAGTGCATCGGAGGATTATGCATCTTTCTCATTCCCACTTTAAAGGGCATCAAAATCAGAACTTTCAAATTACTTTTCATCCCTGAGCGGTAATCAAAAATTCTTCAACAGAGCACCATGGTTCTCAAAAAAGGTTCCCAGCCGAGGGTACTCAAACAGGACGACAAAAATCATCAACGATCACAATGCCTTCATTTCCAAATGACTAGCAGGGATTTATTTTCCCAATCAGAAGCTTGATACGCTCAATACATCATACACAATACATCATACATCATACATCATACATCATACATATTCATACACAACATAACATGCATAGTTCTCCTTTAGTTCGAGAATCTCATACATTACATACATCATAAACATTGCATATCACTAACTTGATTTTTTCAGGCAGACGGATGTCTTCAGCAAAGATGTTCTCAATCACATGCAATGTTCCCCTTGAACTCTATTCAGATAAGCAGTCCTCTCAAATATAATCAAGCCGAAGATTCATTCTGAAGAGATCTCTCTTTACAAATCACCTATCAACTCAAAACGTACCAACACAGATCTAAGCTGATGCCTCAGACGGTTCCAGAATGATCTACCATCGAAGATCTAAAGCTGATACCTCAGACGGTTCCAGAACGATCTACCATCAAAGATCTAAAGCTGATACCTCAGACGGTTCCACAACGATCAATTTTCAAAATCTAAAGCGGAAAAACTTTGGACAGTTCCGTAACGATCATCCTCCAAGACTTAAAGCGGTAACCTTGTACGGTTCCGAAACAGTCAACGCAGAGGTTTTCAAATCCTTCATCAAGATATAATCAATGGATTCATTCTGGTGAACAAACCATCAAATACATCTCCCAGATGGCATCTGAAAGCCCATCTCAGGTAATGTTTCAATCTGCCAATAACATTTCTCAGACAACATTCAAAGACAAATTCCAACATCACTCCCGGGCAAGGTAAGTGCAAATTTTCAGGGCATATATAATATTCAATCATCTTCTACCTTCAGATTTCAAACAATTTCTTCAGGTTTAAGAATATTGAATAGGGGCAACTGTTATACCCCAAAATTTGCCCACATCTTTTTTCAAGAAAACTTCAAATCTAAAAATTAAGAGTTTCATATAATCTTGGATTTTCATATCCTGATTTATGAATACTTGGTTTTTAGAATTTTTCTTATACGGTATTTTGGCTCGCTGTTGAATTTATTCTTACACAAACGCCAATTACTGTTTATTACTTCACACACGCTATTTATTTGATATTTATTTACAGATAAATAGTACTGACGCAATTGGTACAGAGTTAAATCTTTTGCAGGCGCATAGTCCGGGGATTCAGACTGTACTGGTAACAAGTAAATTATTATTAATTTTTTGTTTCCCACTAATTCTTGTACTATATTCCATTATTTTCAAAATATTTTCCTTTCTTTTCAAATCTCTTCTTTCAAAATCAAATCCTAACTTTATTTTATACATCTCTTTTTCCCAACACTATCATACACTTTCTTTCAAATCTCACTTCCACTCAAATTTTCCTTTTGTACGGAATCACTTTATTCCCCAACGTCTCTATCCTTCTTTTCATTCTATAAATACCTCTCATTTTTTCCATAAAATCTCACATCAAATTCTAACTCATCTCTCAAATTTCTACTTCATATTCATTCTCTCTTCTTCCCCCGGCAAAAATGGCGAAGCGGATAGAGACGTGTTTTCTTATGATCATCATCGTCGTGGTGGTAATCATGTCCCTCTTCTGTCTGCATAGCCCTGAAAAATGTGGACCTGGGATGTTGACACTCCCAATCATCTACATGTTATTTGTAACACCCCATAATTTCAGTTTATTAATTTAATTTGGATTTAAATTAAATAATTGGAATTTTAGTATTTTTATTTGGAATTATTTGGAAAATGATGAGTTATATGCATTGGGCCTAGAGTGGTGATTAGCAGAAGAGGGGGTGTTGACTAAGCAAGCCCATTATAATATTTTATTTTATTTTTCATAAAATAAAGGAATTGGGAAAAGAGGAGAGAAAAGGAGACAGACTCTGAGAAAGGGAGAACACGTGAAGTGAGAAGAGCCAAAGGGGAAGAAGATCTTCGAAGATTCGACTCTGAGGTAAGGGGGGATTCTTCGGGTTAGTATTCCTTATGTGATTGTAGGTAGTATGATTGATTAGGATTTTGGTCTAGTTCAATCGTACGTGTCGGGTTGGGAATTTTGTTAGGTTTTGATAATCTTGTATGAATTGACATGATTCTGTTGATACTTGTGATATATGATGTTAATACATGTCAATAACTTGTTTGAAATGTGTAATTGTGTGAAAATCAATGATAATTGTGTGTATGTTCGTATGTACCTGAAATTGGGGAAATGGGATATGGTAAATGCTGTCAAAATGGTGATTTTTGCTGTGCAGGTACGTAGGAACCGGTTCCCATGTGGGACGAACCGGTTCCCCCTTGTAAAAACAGAGAAATATGGATTCTGGGTAGCTGGGAACCGGTTCCCATGTAGGGACAACCCGGTTCCCCATAGTAAAAACCAGAGACGAGACTTTGAAGCTGCCAGGAACCGGTTCCCACGTAGGGACAACCCGGGTTCTGCAGCATATTTTCTAAAAATGTTTTATCTTTAAAAACCCGTAACTTTTGATTCGTGTATCTGTTTTATGTGCCGCTTTGGGCGTTGCGAAGCTAATGAGATGCTTTATTTGATAAAGTGATGAAATGGGCAGTGGCCAACTTTATTTTAATTCGATTTGATCATTGATGAATTGGAATATAGTATATGTATATGTGCTTATTTATATATGATTATTGATACATGTTTTGTATTGGTGATGGGATCATGATATTCATTGGGTGATGTTGGTTTATAACATGTCGTAAATGAATACATGTTTTGTGATTATGTTGTTGAGTTGTTTTATCAATTTATTACATGGTGTGTAATGATGATAGATGTAACGATGTATGATGCTGGTGATGATTGATGATTGTGAATATTAATATGTTGTTAATATTAATATGTTGGTTACGGTGGCAATTAACATTACTATGATGGGTATGTTATTGTGATGATGTGGTGTATGTATGTGAATGATTGAATGATGCTTATACATGTACATACTTGTTGTGACCTTATTGGTAAGAGGTGTTAAGCGATGTTAAGCATCGGAATGATGATGATGTATAAAGATGTAAGTATGTGTCATGTGTGCATTATTCATAAATCATTTGCATTGGAAGGCTAATTCCCATTGTGTGGAGATTAGCGGGAAGTCATCGTGTGCCCATGTGGGGTGTGAGCGATGAGGCAGTAGTCGTGTGCCCATGTGGGGTGTGAGCGACTAGAGGGCAGTATCAAAGAGAGAAGTCCTGTGATATGATTCACGAATTCTTAGTACCACATGCATAGTGTCAGTCGAATCATATGCATTGGTTATAACATGATTGGATGAGATCCAGTGTTATGCCTTGGTGTGTTTTTACATGGTTGATGTATTAAGAAGATGTTGTTAATATGACTTGATCCTTGATGAAATTGATGAGTTGTGGGCCGATGGCCAATATTGTTGGATTGATGCTTGCTTGTTGTAATAATTCCGATTATGTGTATGATTGAGTGGATGATAATTACTATGAGATTTTATTGCTTATGATTGCATAATGCTTATTAATTCGAATGAAACTCACCCTTACTTTGATGATTTCAGATTAAGGATGTAGCGGCGTCTTGATTGGGTGAAGATAGCTTGTAGGCTAGCTCGTAGTTCGTGTCGAGTCATGCTCTGATTGTAACACTGGGGAACGCTAGTTTAGAGACGAATTACTCTGTTGGCTTTGTTGTTTTATAATTGTATTAGAGCAACTTGCATGAATGATGATGAATATGCAATGTTATGAATTATAATCCGCTGTGTTGAACATGAATTGTATTTATGTTAAATGGTTCCTCGTGTGGCATGACAAATGACTATGGTATTTTATGTTAAAGAAGTTGTGACATCCTTGTATTTCATGTTTACTCTGATTATTATTGTATTTTCCGCGGGGGTTTAGAAGGGTGTTACAATAGTGGTATCAGAGCATAGTCGGTCGTTGTGACTAGAGTCTTGTTGTTAATTTCCTTTCGGTACGCGACATGTGTGTGAAACACTGTTAGTACTCAGTGTGTTCTAACTGTTTGTCTGCAGAAGTGGGATTGAAACTAGTGGGGGAGAAGCTATGCCCCTCGGATATGTCTTAGATGCAAGATGTTAGAGTGATGCGCAGAGCAGCAGTACAAGAGTGTAGAGTTATTGTTTTCTGAAGTTAAGGTGACATGGGCTGAAGAATGTGGTTGTTATTTCAGTTGGATGTGTCTCGGAATAGATGATGGTTATTTCTGGAAAATGGAATTTCGAAGTTGCGATGCTTCAGGTGCTACGGATGGACTGTGATGTTGTTGTGTGAGTAGCCTTATGTGAAAGGTCGCTGTTGAAGCAGTGATTAAAGGAAGTATTGCCGTAGACCTTGTCGTAGGATTACTAGTAAGTAATTGAGATGATGGTAGAGGTTATCAATGTTGTTGAAAACTCTTTAAAGAGCGAGTAATGTGAAGAGACGAGTACGATCTCAAGGATAAGAAGGTTGATGATGGCGTACATGAATTTGGTTTCAGGATGTTGCAGAAATCGAACTTCAGCGATGAAATGTGTTGTTTAAGTTATAAGAAGTTTGGAAGCGAAGAGATGTGATAAGATGATGTTAATAATGAGATTAATTTGAAAAGAATGAGTTTTGGAGTAGAATTTCCGTAAGCAAATCGCAGGAAGATTGCTGAATTGTTATGAAATTTCGAACATTCATAACTGGAGTTCTGGACATCCGATTTGAGTTCCGTTTGAAGCGTCGGAAAGCTAACGAGATGAACTTTGTTATAAAAATGGTTGCAGCAGCTGTAACATGTTTAATTGTGTCAGGATGATGTTAGAAAGAGGTGAAGTTACGGTTACACTTGTCCTTAGAACTAGATTGTTCGTTGGTGCGACATGGGATGTCAGTGTCAGAGTTGAACAGAATAAAGGAATAATGAGGAGGCTTGTTGAGAAGCAATCTTAGAGATTAAATGTGCCATTTGCGGAGTTTTGGAAATATCATTTAAGGTGTCGCTGCATGGTGTCGGTATTGTATTTTGGATAACAATTAGAAACATTCATATCTTGAGCTCTAAGTATCGGATTAGAGTGTCGTTTGAGACTACGAAGAGGTGAAATTATGTTCTACCTTATGGGAGAGTTATAAATACCATAGACTGGTCCTATGAGGAGATATGATGATGTCGGTTAAATAAGCACGAACAAGTGTTGAATAGGAATGCCTATTACCGCGATTGTTCGGAACGAAGTCGAGTAGAATATGTCGTTGATGAATAAGATGATAAAGATGATTTAAGTATTAATGGATTTGAGTGATGAGGGAATCAGTAGAAAAAAAAAGTGACACAGACTTTGGAACCATTTGTGGTATATTGTGATGCGTCGCTGATGGGTTTGGATGGTGTATTGATGTAAAACTAGTAAATAGTAACTTATGCGTCGGACGATTGAAAGCGCAGGAAAGGAATTATCTGACTCATGATTTAGAATTGGCAGCCATGGTTTTGTTTTGATGTTGCAGTGACATTATTTGTATGGTTCGAGGTTGCCTCTAAAAATATCGATGCTGATGGTGAAAGAGTTGGATTTAATTGAACAATTCAGAGAATTAAGTTTGGTATGTGAAGGTGCTCCTAATAATGTTAGATTGGGTATACTGAAACTGACTAATGGTATTCCTGACGAGATTAGAGGAAATCAAAAAGCTGATGTTGAGTTGATCGATAAGTCTACTTTGGATTACCAAAGTAAAGATGACGGGTTCAGAATCGGAGAGGATGGTATAATGAGGTTGGTGGTCGCTGTTGTGTTCCGCGTGTTACCGAGTTGAGAAAGAATATTCAAGAAGAAGGACACCATAGAGAATTATTAGACTATGGAAATGTTAATGAGTTTGGGTGCAAACTCGGAAAAGACGCTATTATGTAGTAACAACGGTCTATGCTTAAATATGATTGTCGGCTATCTATTGACAAATTGAGGACTTGATCACCCTTAATCTCTTGTTGATAATAGGCGGAATTATAAAGATAGTATAAGATTGCTTGTTACCTTAATGGTATAAGATGTGATGAATGCTGAGATGTGAGAATGACCACTCGCCATATTGTGGGAACTTATGAGGAAGTGATTATGAAGGGGTGCAAAGCATTGGACGGTGACTTAAGACGAGTAGTCGTAGTCGTACAGCGAAAGTATGATGTAAAGTGGTGTTATGAGTGCTACTCGTGAGCAGTGAGAATTAATATGTCGGGGTTCTACATAGAGAATATATGTTGATCTATAGGTTGGATTTGGAATCTCGTAGACATAAGGATGTCGTGCCAAAGGATTAGAACCCTTTTGAATAATTGCCGAGATGATGGATATCCTATTATGGTTGAATGTAGTTAATGAGTATGTGTTCGGAGAAGTTAAGACAACGAGTTGATACTATGTAATGCCATAATAATTTTGTACTGTTGTAAGGTGTTATGTAAATTTCTAAATATAATGAGGGATTATACTCTACGAAGGACGAAGTTGATTTGATTCTTAGTGGAGAGTGGGACTCAGTTGAGCTATCTTGTAAGCAATGGTATATTGAGGATGATGAGCTATGTAATTATAACTACTGATGTGTGCTTGATCCGATAGTGGGAATGTTTTTAATAGATGAAGTAACTCGGGAATTTGCTCTGAGTAAGTGTAAGTATTACTTTATCGCTCAATTGGAAGAGTGTACCTAAGGTGGGTACGTGGGTAAATGGAATCTATTAATACAGTGTTGATCAGTTGCGATCATACCATGGATCGTGTAATTGTATTATTCAGTTGTTGAGCGTATTGTATGGGACGCACCTCGAAGTTTCATTGTTGTTAACCGTTGGAGTTATAGCAAGTGGTACACCTGGGGATGGTCAAATGCAACGTAAGAACTGAGATTGAATGCATGAGATATGCTTGTGTTGGTTATGTCAGATGAATTTTGAGACTCGACCAAGAAGGTGTTAACGGAGAATGGGAGAGTCAAATGAAGTACTCTTATCTGGGACTTTTACTTGAAGTATGTTTTCGAGGACGAAAACTCTTTTAGTGGGGGAGAGTTGTAACACCCCATAATTTCAGTTTATTAATTTAATTTGGATTTAAATTAAATAATTGGAATTTTAGTATTTTTATTTGGAATTATTTGGAAAATGATGAGTTATATGCATTGGGCCTAGAGTGGTGATTAGCAGAAGAGGGGGTGTTGACTAAGCAAGCCCATTGTAATATTTTATTTTATTTTTCATAAAATAAAGGAATTGGGAAAAGAGGAGAGAAAAGGAGACAGACTCTGAGAAAGGGAGAACACGTGAAGTGAGAAGAGCCAAAGGGGAAGAAGATCTTCGAAGATTCGACTCTGAGGTAAGGGGGGATTCTTCGGGTTAGTATTCCTTATGTGATTGTAGGTAGTATGATTGATTAGGATTGTGGTCTAGTTCAATCGTACGTGTTGGGTTGGGAATTTTGTTAGGTTTTGATAATCTTGTATGAATTGACATGATTCTGTTGATACTTGTGATATATGATGTTAATACATGTCAATAACTTGTTTGAAATGTGTAATTGTGTGAAAATCAATGATAATTGTGTGTATGTTCGTATGTACCTGAAATTGGGGAAATGGGATATGGTAAATGCTGTCAAAATGGTGATTTTTGCTGTGCAGGTACGTAGGAACCGGTTCCCATGTGGGACGAACCGGTTCCCCCTTGTAAAAACAGAGAAATATGGATTCTGGGTAGCAGGGAACCGGTTCCCATGTAGGGACAACCCGGTTCCCCATAGTAAAAACCAGAGACGAGACTTTGAAGCTGCCAGGAACCGGTTCCCACGTAGGGACAACCCGGGTTCTGCAGCATATTTTCTAAAAATGTTTTATCTTTAAAAACCCGTAACTTTTGATTCGTGTATCTGTTTTATGTGCCGCTTTGGGCGTTGCGAAGCTAATGAGATGCTTTATTTGATAAAGTGATGAAATGGGCAGTGGCCAACTTTATTTTAATTCGATTTGATCATTGATGAATTGGAATATAGTATATGTATATGTGCTTATTTATATATGATTATTGATACATGTTTTGTATTGGTGATGGGATCATGATATTCATTGGGTGATGTTGGTTTATAACATGTCGTAAATGAATACATGTTTTGTGATTATGTTGTTGAGTTGTTTTATCAATTTATTACATGGTGTGTAATGATGATAGATGTAACGATGTATGATGCTGGTGATGATTGATGATTGTGAATATTAATATGTTGTTAATATTAATATGTTGGTTACGGTGGCAATTAACATTACTATGATGGGTATGTTATTGTGATGATGTGGTGTATGTATGTGAATGATTGAATGATGCTTATACATGTACATACTTGTTGTGACCTTATTGGTAAGAGGTGTTAAGCGATGTTAAGCATCGAAATGATGATGATGTATAAAGATGTAAGTATGTGTCATGTGTGCATTATTCATAAATCATTTGCATTGGAAGGCTAATTCCCATTGTGTGGAGATTAGCGGGAAGTCATCGTGTGCCCATGTGGGGTGTGAGCGATGAGGCAGTAGTCGTGTGCCCATGTGGGGTGTGAGCGACTAGAGGGCAGTATCAAAGAGAGAAGTCCTGTGATATGATTCACGAATTTTTGGTACCACATGCATAGTGTCAGTCGAATCATATGCATTGGTTATAACATGATTGGATGAGATCCAGTGTTATGCCTTGGTGTGTTTTTACATGGTTGATGTATTAAGAAGATGTTGTTAATATGACTTGATCCTTGATGAAATTGATGAGTTGTGGGCCGATGGCCAATATTGTTGGATTGATGCTTGCTTGTTGTAATAATTCCGATTTTGTGTATGATTGAGTGGATGATAATTACTATGAGATTTTATTGCTTATGATTGCATAATGCTTATTAATTCGAATGAAACTCACCCTTACTTTGATGATTTCAGATTAAGGATGTAGCAGCGTCTTGATTGGGTGAAGATAGCTTGTAGGCTAGCCCGTAGTTCGTGTCGAGTCATGCTCTGATTGTAACACTGGGGAACGCTAGTTTAGAGACGAATTACTCTGTTGGCTTTGTTGTTTTATAATTGTATTAGAGTAACTTGCATGAATGATCATGAATATGCAATGTTATGAATTATAATCCGCTGTGTTGAACATGAATTGTATTTATGTTAAATGGTTCCTCGTGTGGCATGACAAATGACTATGGTATTTTATGTTAAAGAAGTTGTGACATCCTTGTATTTCATGTTTACTCTGATTATTATTGTATTTTCCGCGGGGGTTTAGAAGGGTGTTACATTATTGTTTGTAGCATGGGTTATTAATCGTCATTCTTAAAGTTTGCCGTATCTCTTATTTCTTAATGTACCGTTTACTCGTCGTATTGTTCATTATAGTATGTAATATTTGTACTGTCAGTATTAAATGTCGTATTATTTGCCATATTGTTGCTTAATTATCCAGATAATATTTTGTGTGTTTTCTGCCAGTTAAATATTTATTTTTCTGTGCATTAAATGTTTTTCAGGGTTATTATCGGTAATTTTGCTCGCATACAGTATTTATTATTTATTTATTACGTCTGTGTTTTACTAACCGCTCATGTAAATAAATTTTCACCATTAACATAAAACAAACAAAAACAACAAAAATATTAACTTTGACTGTTGAATTTTCACTTTAACTGCTACATGCCTGAACAGTCAGTTGACAGTCAAACCGCTGACAGTGCAATTCTCCGTGTTTTGTACCATCAATCAAATCAAACTTTTGCATTTCAAAATTCCAAGATTTTTGTCCTAGAAGTCTTCTGAATATCACATGATTAGCAGAGACTCAGCACTGCACAAAAATCAGGTACGCTTAACTGTCTCCTACACAAACAGTCCCTGACTAGGGTTTATGGTTTTTTTTTCAGGAGAACAAGTTTTTGAGACCCCAAATGGACTTCATGGACCTCCATACATCTCAAAGTACCATCATACAAATTTTCAAACTTCAATTCGCTCAGACGCACAGTCAGCAGCTCAAACAGTCAACAGACGACTCGTTTGACCAAAAAAGTCAACAGACAGTCAAAAATGAAAAATTTTGTCAAAGTCCATATTTTGTCAAAGGATTCATCATTTGATCATTGGATGATCATAATTCATCAAGGAAAGATCAAAAATCAACAAAACCCTAAGATTCAAAATTAGGGTTTTCTCCTAAAAAGTCAACTGAACTTTGACTGGTCATAACTCTCTCATCCTTCATCCAAAAAATTCAAACCAAAGCTCATTTTGAAGGAAATTCAATTATCTTTCAAATGCAATTGTTCCCATGGTCATTAGATTCACCATTTGAAAAATATGAATCAAGACATTACAGGTCATTTTCAAAGTCAACAAAACGTCACTTTTTTCAAAAGGACACACAAGGAGCATGGAAAATCATTTTGACATGAGACCAAAGACATTGGTTAGAGGACTCTTTGAGGTTTCCAAAAAGTGCAAGAACTCCTTCATATGATAAAAATTGAGGGATTTACACCTTGTTGAAGTTGGCTAAATTTTGGGAAAATGCATGAAATCAACATTGATCAAAAATGTTTTTCTTCCAAATGAAACCCAATTTACATGATCCAAACATGTTTACCATGATGTAAAGGGCCTCCCACGACCAAGACAAAGCCCACATCATTTTTGTTCTTTTTTTGATTTAATTTTATCATATTTAAGATTAAATTGAAAAAGGAAAATGGAAGGATAATGCATAGCTTTGTTTCTAAGCATGACTCATCAAAGATCATTCAATATGCTGCAGCCAAGGAAGTACAGCAGGAGAAGTGTGGAAAATTCAAGCTATGGTGGCTTGAATTCAAAGCTACATATATATTAAAAAATTCAAAATTCAACAAAGACATAAATGCTTCTTAGCTTAGTTTCTAAGCACTTCTTAGCTTATATAAGAGCTAGCATACTTCAGTAATCAAAGAGAGACAAGTTCAGAACCTAAGCATTACTTGTAACATACTTGTACCAACTTAAATTTTTCAAAGAAATCCAAAATTCGAATTTTAATTTCTAGCTTGTTTCAGTTCAAACTAAACACTCAAACACAACCCTCAAGCATCATTGAATATATCCCAATCAGTTTCAAGCCTTGGAACACTCAGAATTGACCACTAGACCTCACGGTTTGCTCGAACTAAAACTTACAAAAATCTCATCACACATGCATATTTAACAAGATGTAGACTCATATTTAAGTTTAGTTTGAGGTTCTGATCGTTTCTGGATAGTTAATTACAGTTTGGTTGCATATACACGAAGTTACCATTCTAGGGTTTGTGAACTCAATTTTAGGGCTTTTCATTAGAAGCAAAATTAAGTAAAATTAATGGCATATTCGAACTCAGTGAATCAAGCCAAGTCGAATGGACATGTCGCGCCAAATTTCTTTTCATGTTTACCCCTATTCGCTATTTTGCAGGTTTGGAACTCATCTATTATAGCGCTTTTCTCATAAAAGCGCTGTTAAATGTGCTGGCGAGAGGTGGAAGACGATGAGGTGTCCTCACCTCATTGGACAAGACGCGCGCGTGTTTTTTTAAATTACCCTCGGATTCAGTGCCTGCAGGTGTGTCACGTGTGGTGGTCCCTCACAATCTAAGCCATCAGATCCATCCACTCATCAATCCAACGCATTAGAATGAGCCCCCATATCATGGACTTTATTTAATAACCACACCTGATCATTTATTTCATATTTTCTATTTTTATTTTAATTTCTTTGCAAAATTAATTTAAATAGTTCTAAAAATCCAAAAAATACACAAAAAAATATTTTTAAGTTTATTAAATAATATTTTATTTTCTGATATAAAAATATTTTATTTTTCTTCATGATTTAAATATTTTGTATAATTAATTAGTATATATTTGCATATTTGCTTTTTAATTATTTCAACCAATCAAAAAAAAATCATAAAAAAAATTGTTCTTTATATTAAATATAGTTTATATATTATAGGCTAATTTTGTACATATTTAGAATAATTTTCTCTTTAAGTTTTAATTATTTGTGTAATTATTTGTATAATTATATGATTATTTAACTTAATAATTTCAAAATCAATTTCAAAAATTCCAAAAAAATTAGTTTTGTTTTAAAATTAATTAATAAGCATTTTGAACATATTTTAAGCTTAATTTTTAGGTTTAAATTTTATTTCCATCTTTTTCTCATTTTAATTAAATTAATCATGCATTAATTCTAATTAAAATCAATCATCAAAAAATCCAAAAATATTTCTTTTATTTTCTTGCAACTTAAATTCCTAGATAAATGTATAGGTTGTCAAATTCATGTAAATAGTGTAGTTTACATTTCCCGCACAATCGATGTAATAGCGTAGATTTACTTTCCGCATTTTACATTTCCGCATTTTAAATTCCAGCACATAAAACTGCGTGTAAGTCAAAGATTAAAATTGAATCGTTAGATCACTAACTTCAAAGATAAAATATCTGAATCAAAACACAATCACACTTGCACCTCTTAGGGTAATCCCTCTTTTACTCTTTTCAAAATCAAAATCAAATTCTACTGTTTCAAATGCAAAATCGGACTTTCGTTTACATCCGGTAAAAGGATAGTTTTTTAAAGGAAATAGGATAAGACCTTATAACTTAGGGAAGACCTCCTAATTTGCTTGCTCAGATCAAAACAAACAAATCTCTCATATATCATTGTTTTTCAAAATAAAACTTTCAAAAAAGACAATACTTTGTATATATCCAAACGAGGATCATTACGAAGTTAACGTTCTTTTTTTCAAAAACATCTTTCGAAAGATAAAACACTTTGTATACATCCGCACAAGGATCATTACAAAGTCAATTTACAAAGGTATTTGAAACCACATACAAGCATTTCAAGGCAATAGAAAAGTGATTGAAAACAAGTGAGTTAAGCAAATTAAAGAGCCCATGGATAACCATGGATACAAAGGGTGCTAACACCTTCCCTTTGTATAACCTACCCCCTTACCCAGAATTTCTTAAAGGTCTTTTTCTGTTTCTTTTATAAACCTTTCCTTAATTGGATAAAATAAAAGTCGGTGGCGACTCTCTGATTTTCAAAAACACAAAAGCAGAAAGAAAAGAGTCAGTTCGCGTATCTCTCCGCGAGAGGTATGGTAAAAAACCGAGGGTGACACAAGGACCTGGTCAGAAGTAACGTTGGTTTTGGATGGAGAAGGAGGAATGGGAACATTTGTGATGGGTGAATGAGGAGGGGTAAGAGCATTGGTTAAAGGAGAAGAAGGAGGTGTGAGAACATGGATGTTTATGGGTGATTCTGATGGGGCTGTTTCTGGTTGATTTACTGGTTCTGGGGTTTGAGCAATAACTATTGGTGCAACTTCTGAACGTAAAGCAAGAACAGACACAGATTCAGAGAGATGTATACCTTTAGACACATTCTGAATCGCTTCAAACACAGCCTCAAGATTTCTCTTCTTCTGCTATTCCACAATCTTTGCCTTTCCAAGAGAAATTTCTCTTCTTCTGGCAGATTCCAGTCTCTCCTTCTCATTAACAACAACCTTCTGAACTTCAACTACTTGAGTTGTTGGTCCTTGAATAATTTCTTCTTGCTGATTCACAGCTTCTGCTTGCTGATTCATAGCTTCTTCTTCATCTGAATCTTCAATGATCAATTTTCTTTTTCTTGTCTTCTTCTTTTCAACAGCCTTTCCATCTTCCACATTCTTATTTTTCATCTTTCTCTTCTTCTTCTTCTTCTTCTTCTTCTTCTCAGCAGTCTCTTTTTCACTATCTTTATTTTCAACTAGAACTTCCTGAACTTCTTCAGCAATAACTTCTTCTTGAACAGCTTTCTCAACAACAACAGTAGCAGCAGCTACACTTTGGACTACCTTCTCCTGGTTAACAGAAGGATGATCAAATTTTCGCTTTGTCCTTCTTTCCTTTTTGACAACAGCATCAAGTGCAGCTTCTGAAACATCTTCTGAAGCAGCAGACCTGGAAGTGGAAACTTTCTTGCGACCACCTTTAGCAGGAGCATCTTTGTCTTTTTCTTCCTTGAGTGAGTTCAGATATTTAGTTCTGACTCCTGGTAGCTCACTTCTGAAGAAGGATTCAAAGTCAGCAAGAATAGGTTCTCTTCTGCTTCTAGCTCCAGGAAGAGGTTGAGGGGTTTGTCTGATAGCTTCAATAACACTCATCTTTCTCAAGGTGAGAGCATTCAAGCAGCTTCCAGTATCAACAACAAGATGTTTGATGATCCCTTGAGCTTCCAAGTCCTCAACAATCTTGGAATGAACCAGAAGGTTTGTAATAATTCTTCCAAAAGGAATAATAGTACACTTCTTTGTTCTGAAGGCATTTCTGGAATCCCTCACAGCAGTCCACATGTGGTTTAAGATTATGTAGATAATATCAACCTTCTTCTGTGTGGCAATGCAATACAGAATGTATTTCTGCTCATTGTTGACAAAGTCTACAGAGTGGGTTGACTTCCTGTGATAGAAACACTCCAGAAGAATCTTGGCCCAGATTTTGTAGAGATCCCTCATGTTCTTGACATGCTTTGTTTTCTTCACGTCTGGATAAAGAGTAGCCAAAACCTCTTCGCAATCAGCCCTTTGATCAATTTCATGAGCACCCTCAGGGTTTCTTAGGTCAAACATCATTCTCAGGATGTTTTCAGTAACAACCACAAACTTCCCATGAACAAAAGACAGAATTGATTTAGGGGCTACAACAGCGTGCACCCAAAATTCCTTTACAAGTTCTGGGTAAACCGGTCCACAGAACTCAGCAAATAATGAAGTCCATCCTTGAAATATGATATCTTCTTTAAGGTGAAAGTCATGTTCTTCAAGACTATCAAAATCTACCATAAGTTCACAGATAACTTTCAACTCCTTTTTGGGAATAGAGCAAGAGATCACAGGAACAATTTGTTGTTCTTCTTCTTGAAGATGAAGAGGAACATAGGAGCCAGCGTTGAGAGATGATGAAGCAGCCATTGAAACAGTGCTGAGATTACAAGAAACTTTTCTGGGTATGCGTTTAGGGTTTGAGAAAAGGGCAAAGAGGTTGCAAAAATGCATGCACACAGAGAGAAAGAGAATGGGAGCGAAAAAGATAAACGTTATGATTTGAAATATATTTAGAGAGGCGGATTTGAAAAAAATGCAATAAAATTATGAGAATGAACAGTTACAGAATCAATTGAAATCAAATGCATTAAATGATGAGTGACGTTAGGTGAGAGAACATGGTAATTGAAATGATTTACACAGTTACCTAGGGCGGCGTCCCATCAGATTCACTCACGCTTTTACCATCTGTGCAAACACGTGTTCACCATCAGAAAACACTTCATGACAGCTGTGTTGCATTGCATTTGCTTCTAATGACGAATATAACTTTTCATCTTCTGACTCTGATCACTGATTCTGACTACCATTCTTTAGAAATGATCTAGTTCTGATAGGATCATCTTTTTTTCCAAGAATCACATCTTCTGAATGAGCTGATGTGAGTCTAAAAGATCTTCTGACTGTTGGCTCTTCAGAAATTCTGAGATTCTCTAAAGATGCAGCAACTTGATCTTCTGATTCTTTGCTTCTGAGATTTTCAGCTTCCGAAACTTTGCTTCTCGGTTCTTCAGCTTCTGATATATCAATATTTATATCTGCAAAATTCTCAAACTGCTTTGGTTTTTCAAGACCAAGCTTATCATCAAATCTGATATTGATTGATTCTTCTACAACCAATGTTTCAGTGTTGTATACTCTGTAGCCTTTAGAGCGTTCAGAATATCCAAGAAGGAAACATTTTTGTGCCTTAGAATCAAACTTACCAAGATGATCTTTAGTATTCAGAATGAAACAAACACATCCAAAAGGATGAAAATATGAAATGTTGGGCTTTCTGTTCTTCCACAATTCATAAGGAATCTTATTTAGAATAGGTCTTATAGAGATTCTATTCTGAATATAACATGTAGTGTTTATTGCTTCTGCCCAAAAGTGCTTAGCCATATTGGTTTCATTGATCATGGTTCTGGCCATTTCTTGCAGAGTCCTATTCTTTCGCTCTACAACTCCATTTTGCTGTGGAGTTCTAGGGCAAGAGAAATCATGGGCAATACCATTTTCTTTGAAGAACTCCTCAAAGAATCTGTTCTCAAATTCACCACCATGATCACTTCTGACCTTTATGATTTTGCACTCCTTCTTAGATTGAATCTGAGTGCAGAATTCAAAGAACACTGAATGAGACTCATCCTTGTGTTTTAAGAACTTTACCCATGTCCAGCGGCTATAATCATCTACGATGACTAATCCATATTTCTTCCCTTTGACAGATGCTGTTTTGACTGGTCCAAACAGATCAATGTACAGAAGTTCTAACGGCCTTGAGGAAGAGACAACATTCTTAGATTTGAATGCAGGTTTGGAGAACTTGCCCTTCTGACATGCTTCACAAAGAGCATCTGATTTGTATTTCAGATTTGGAGTCCTCTGACCAGATTTAGTTTGTTAATCTGAGAAATCTTTCTCAAACTAGCATGTCCTAATCTTCTGTGCCAGACCCATTGCTCTTCAGAAACAGACATAAGGCAAGTCACCTTCTGCTTCTCAAGATCTGAAAGATCAATCTTATAAATGTTGTTCTTTCTCTTGCCTGTAAATAGGATTGAGTCATCCTTCTGACTTACAGACTTGCAAGACTTTTGATTAAAGATTATATCATAACCATTGTCACTTAATTGACTTATGGACAATAAGTTATGTGTTAATCCTTCTACAAGAAGTACATTAGTTATGCTAGGAGAGTTACCAATACTTATGGTTCTAGAGCCAATTATCTGCCCTTCTGATCTCCTCCGAACTTGACTTCTCCACCAGAATTAAGCACCAGGTCTTGGAACATAGACCTTCTTCCCGTTATGTGTCGCGAGCACCCAGAGTCCAGGTACCATGACATTTTGTGCTTTGTCTTCTTTGCTGCTAAGGATATCTGCAACAGAAATTATCTTCTCCTTAGGTACCCACAATTTCCTGGGTCCTTTCTTGTTAGTTTTCCTCAAGTTCTGATTGAACTTGGGTTTAGCATGATAAGTAACAGGAGGAACAGCATGATATTCTTTAGGTTTGGCAGCATGATATTTTTTAGGTTGTGTCACATGCTTCTTGGTGTGTGTAGTGTTAAAGCTTTTGGCATGTGAAGTGAGCCTAATATCATGTGAGTGGCCATATTTGAACTGATCATACAATGGCTTGTATGTGATTTTCAAATCATCAACAGGTTCAAATTTGTGTGGGGTATCACTCTCATAGCCAACGCCAATCCTTTTGTTTCCAGAAACACCTTATATCATAGAAGCAAGATGACTTCTGCCAATACTTCTAGATAGAAACTTTTTGAAGCTCGAGTCATATTCTTTCAGAATATGATTGAGACTAGGAATGGATTTTTCTGATTCAGAAGGAGATCCAATATCTTTGGATAATTTTAAAACTTTTTCCTTCAGTTCAGAATTTTCCACTTCCAGCTTCTTAGTTTCAAATTCAAATAGCTTTTTCAGTTTTTTGTATTTGATACTAAGATGAGCCTTGAGTTCCAGAAGTTCAGTTAAACTGGAAACTAACTCTTCTCTAGATAGTTCAGAAAATACCTCTTTAGAATCTGATTCTGATGTAGATTCTGATCCGTCATCCACTGTGGCCATCAGTGCAAGGTTTGCCTACTCGCCTTCAGAGTCTGATTCTGATTCTGAATCATCCCATGTTGCCATAAGACCTTTCTTCTTATGAAACTTCTTTTTGGGATTCTCCTTCTGATGTTTTGGACATTCATTCTTGAAGTGTCCAGGCTCATTGCACTCATAGCAGATGACCTTCTTCTTGTCAGATCTTCTGCCTCCAGAAGATTCTCAACTTTCAGGCTTCTTTGAACTTCTGAAGCTCTTGAACTTCCTTTGCTTGCTCTTCCAGAGTTGGTTTACCCTTATGGAGATCATGGACAGTTCATCTTCTTCTTCTGATTCTGATTCTTTAGAATCTACCTCTTCATCCTGAAAAGCGTTAGTGCATTTTTTATAATTAGATTTTAATGCAATAGACTTACCTTTCTTCTGAGGTTCATTAGCATCCAGTTCAATTTCATGACTCCTCAGAGCACTGATCAATTCTTCAAGAGAGACTTCATTCAGATTCTTGGCAATTTTGAAAGCAGTCACCATCGAACCCCATCTTCTTGGCAAGCTTCTGATGATCTTCTTGACATGATCAGCCCTTGTGTATCCCTTGTCAAGAACTCTCAATCCAGCAGTTAGCGTTTGAAATCTTGAGAACATCTTCTCAATATTTTCATCATCCTCCATCTTGAAGGCTTCATATTTCTGGATCAAGGCAAGAGCTTTAGTCTCCTTGACTTGGGCATTTCCTTCATGGGTCATTTTCAATGACTCATATATATCATAGGCAGTTTCCCTGTTAGACATCTTCTCATATTCAGCATGAGAGATATCATTCAGCAAAACAGTCCTACACTTATGATGATTTTTGAATTGCTTTTTTTGATCATCATTCATTTCTTGTCTTGTGAGCTTTACACCAGTAGCTTTCACTGGATGTTTGTAACCATCCATCAGAAGATCCCATAAGTCACCATCTAGACCAAGGAAGTAACTTTCAAGTTTATCTTTCCAGTATTCAAAGTTTTCACCATCAAATACTGGTGGTCTAGTATAACCATTGTTACCATTTCCATTTTGTTGCTCAGCAGAGCCAGATGTAGATGTATTTGTTGGATCTTCACCAGCCATCTTGACTTAAGCGTTTTTCTCTTCCTGAATCTTTTCTAAACATGGTTAAGTGCTTGCACCTTAGAACCGGTGCTCTGATGCCAATTGAAGGATAGAAAAACACTTAGAAAGGGGGGGTTTGAATAAGTGTAGCTTTAAAACTTGTAAGATAAAAACTATTTGCACAATGATTTTTATCCTGGTTCATTGTTAACTAAACTACTCCAGTCCACCCCCTTGGAGTGATTTACCTCACCTAAGGATTTAATCCACTAATCACACAAGATTACAATGGTTTTCCACTTAGACAACTTCTAAGTCTTCTAGAGTATACTGATCACAACCTGATCACTCTAGGAACAAACTGCTTAGATACCCTCTAAGACTTTCTAGAGTATTCTGATCAACAACCTGATCACTCTAGTTCTTACAAATTAATGTAAACAAATTCTTTTAAGAGTTACAATGCTTCTTAAAAAGCTATTATCACAACTGTGATTTTCTCTTAAGTTTAAGCTTAATCTCACTAATATATTACAACAGCAATGTAGTGAGGTTGAAGATGAAGTTTGAGAGCTTTTTTTGAATTTGACAGTGTTTCTGTATATTTGTGCAAGTGTTGTATTCAGTTTCTCATCTGAACTTCTATTTATAGGCATTTGAGAAGATGACCGTTGGGAGCATTTAATGCTTTGCGTATTCCGTACAGCATTGCATTTAATGTTTCACTCTTTTGTCAACTACCTCGAGCCTTGCTTTCGCTGTGTCTACTGACGTTGCCTTTAATAACTACTAACGTTCCTTTTGTCAGTCAGCGTAGCCTGCCATCTTGTACTTGCTTCTGATCTGATGTTTGTGTAAACAACGTTTGAATATCATCAGAGTCAAACAGCTTGGTGCAGAGCATCTTCTTGTCTTCTGACCTTGAAGTGCTTCTTAGCGTGATACCATGAGAACTTCAGTGCTTCTGCTTCTGATCTCAAGTCCTTCTGATGCTTCCATAGACCATGTTCTGATTCTGCTTGACCATCTTCTGATGTCTTGCCAGACCATGTTCTGATGTTGCATGTTGAACCTTCTGAGTCAGTGCTTCTTGCGCTGATTTTGTGCATACTCTTTATGTGATTCCTGAAATGGAAATTGCATAGGATTAGAGTACCACATTATCTCATACAAAATTCATATACATTGTTATCATCAAAACTAAGAATATTGATCAGAACAAATCTTGTTCTAACACTATAGGCTCTTTGATGTATGTTATGATTAGCACTAGACCGGATATTGCTTATGCGGTTGGAAAGTTGAGCAGATTTACTAGTAATCCTAGTAGACATCATTGGCATACGATAACTAGGGTGTTCAAGTACTTGAAGGGTACTATGAATTATGGATTGTCATATATAGGATTTCCTTCGGTGTTAGAGGGTTATTCGGATGCTAGTTGGATAAATAATGTTGAAGATTCATCCTCTACAAGTGGATGGGTGTTCTTGCTTGGGGGAGGTGCCATCTCATGGGCTTCCAAGAAGCAAACATGTATAACTAGTTCCACAATGGAATCTGAGTTTGTAGTATTAGCTGCTGCTGGTAAAGAAGCAGAATGGCTAAGGAACTTGGTATATGAGATTCCGATATGGCCTAAATCGATATCACCAATTTCTATCCGTTGTGATAGTAGTGCCACACTGGCTAAAGCAAATAGCCAAATATACAATGGAAAGTCTAGACATTTGGGTATTAGACATAGTATGATTAGGGAATTAATCATGAATGGGGTGATATCTATTGAGTTTGTTCGGTCGCAACAAAACATAGCTGACCACTTGACGAAGGGGTTAGCAAGAGACTTAGTGAAGAAGTCGGTAATTGGGATGGGATTAAAGTCCATTTAAATCTATTAGTTATGGTATACCCAATTCCCTTCTAATACAACGTTAGAAGCAGAATTCAATGTGGAAAGATCATAGTTAAAGATTGGAGCAATTGTGTTTATCTTGCCAAGGTATGTGCTCAGACCTGCAAGTGATGGCTAGGTTGAAGTATATCTTCTTAATGGTTCTTTTGAAAAATTGCTAATGCAGGTGCAAGATTAAAAGGATCACCTATGTGAGCATGAAGTTTTGCCGCTTCAAGAAGCTTGGACTTGGCTTCCTATATGCTTATTAATGGATAAGGACACATGGCTTGTAAAGTGTCAAGTATGAATAGTAGAGTATTGTAAGAAACATATGTGTACTATATCTTTAGATATTCAAATGGATTGAAGGGTTCAATCATTGTGACACCCCAATTTTCGAATATTTAGAATGTGTATTTGTACTAAGATGAAAATTCAATCGCAAGACATTTTCTTCTATGCATTTGTTTGATCGTTATACTTGTAAGTAAATCAAGGATTATACTAAAATGGGGGGAGTTTGTTGGTGATTTTAGTATCATCAATGTATTTTGGTAATAATGTGATTTACTGTAGGCCGATGCAATTATGCGTTAAGCTTGAAACGACTTAGGGTAGTGCGGAGTGCACGCTCGTAGAGCCAAACGTGCAATTGAATACGAATAATTGAAACGGGGTTCCAAGGGACGGAGCCCCTGGCGGGGTGCGGGGCAGCGCCCCTGGCTGGGGTCCCGCTTTACCGAACAGGTGTGTCATTTCGGTTTCTATTGTTGATCTCCTATATAAGGAGTCATTTGGCCTCGGTTTCGAATACGAAAAACATATTTCCTCTACATTCTGATCTGTTCTCCATTGTCAGAAACAGATTGTTCTACGAGAATTTTCCCCGCAAAGATTTCGTGAACCCAGACAAGAATAGGGTCGAAATACTTTGTTCGGAAAGTGAACGAACACGATTCTTGAAGATATCCAGGATTATCATACCAAATTTCTAACATCTAATGGACAATTTGCTTTAGCTAAGCATATTAGTACAATAAAGTTTTCCTTTGAATATTACAAATGTTCTTTACATACCTGAATTTTCTGTCAATTTAATTTTTCTGTCAATTTAATTTTTCTCGAAATTATGCCAAAACTCAAAATACAATTTCAGCTTTAATGATACTAAGTTTTTTCTTCGAGATCAGTAATTTATGAAGATGATTAGTTTAGTTGAGAAGTTACATCTATTTCTTAAGGACAAAAATGGATACACCTTTAGTGTTAAGAATACTTCTTTTTGTAATTTGTCACGAAGTGTTTTATGGAATTTCAGATTAGGACACTTGTCTCCTACTAGAATCCAATCCCTACTTTATATATTTTCCTTGTATGTGATGTTTACCACTATGTTAAGCACAATAAACTTCCTTATGTTTCTAGTTTTAATAAATTCAAACATCTTTTGATCTCACTCATTTTGTTGATAATTGTGCTAAAAAAGTTGTATCTAATTGGACATCAACAACAAAGAAATTTTTCTATCAAAATATGTTGTTCATCATGAACATAATTTTTCACATAAACCAACTTAGCATTATCATACATCTAATTCAAACATCTCACCTTCACAACTTGAATCCCCCCAATAAACTTAAATTTGACTTTCTTTAACTAACTCCTACTTTTTCCATTCAATTGATCTTTTCCGCTCTTCATAGAAACCAAACCCAATAACACGGAAAAGAAATTTTCATATGAAAACGAACACATCGTTCTAGTGATCATGCTGGCCATGTCACTAAAATATAAACATCAAAAGCACCTATTGATTTTAGCTGTAGATACAAATGAAGCCAAAAAAATAGGCTGTAGCAATCACATAAATGACAAGCTTTGTGCTTTTTTTTTTTTACTTGTCCAACCTTGTATAATACATACAAATACATGAAATCAGACTAAACCCTTGACGGAGAGTCTAGACTTTAATTCAAACATGGCAGGCCTAGACATCACATGCACCAGCAACTTTTAAGTATATCATCACTTCTTCTCTGTTGTAACACCCACAACAACATTGCTTACCTGTGCCAGTTCACATTCTTACAATTAGACCTTGTTTTGCTCAAATATCGCAGAAAAAATCAGTGAAAGGCAATAGAAAAGAGATAGTAATTACCAATTTCCCATTTGAATCAACGGACATAGGATTTTCTACTACAACGGTTTGGCTCTCAAAGCGGGGTCTTGACTGCAGGGTAATATGATCATACGTGTACTTGTTAGATATCATAACGATAAACCATGGTATGTACTATGAATAATAAGCAACAGAAAGAAAAATCAAAAGCAATAGAGGATACCGTTTCGGAACTGGTTGTTTCATTAGGTCTCTGTGCAGGAACCGGAGGCCTTCCATTGGTCATCTACAGAAGGACATCGAAGCACAATTGATGAATAGGTAAAAGGAATCAGCTTAACAGAAAATTACATAAAATGCAAAAGATTCACATCATATTTTCGAAATTTCATGTCATGGTGATATTAAATGAGAGGCAGGCACAGAGAAATAGAAAGTGAAATCATAGACTAATATAATTCCATCAAAGTATACTTACACTGACATTAGTTATAAAGTGACATATTGCGCATTTGACTGAGGGAGCTCCATAAGGATACATGAGTGTTGTTCGACAGTTCCCACAATGGATATGGCTCATTTGATTAGAATCTTTTTGATACAGACACAAAACCCACAAACACGTCAGTAAACAATTTGGCATATATGATTGATAACATTCCTAATTATTATATCTACACAAATGTTTTAATACCTAACAAATTTGCTCTCACAAGAGTCTCTGTGGCTTAAAGGGTGGAACTGTGCATTGTCCACCCTAGGTTTACTAGAATTCAGCTAATATATAAAACAATGGAGGACAACAAGGACCAAACTATAAATTACACCGTCATAAAGGCTTTAATACCATGCAGTGAACCAACTTTTCCAATTACTGAAATAGTTGGGAATAAACACAAGAATGGTAATGGTTTCATAGATACGCAAAAAAATGCCATCCTTGAATTGTTGTGCCCCTTAGTGCTGTTATGGGCCAATTGATCAGTCCTAACACAATCAAATAGATGTGACGCAGAGTTCCATAGCAATAGAAGGTCAACTTCACTCCAGATAATAGCAAATTATGGAATAACATAATGAATCTATCTAATCATTCTTGAGGGTGCTGTTTGACGCCATATAAAGACTTGAAGATACAACACACTAGGTTGATAGCTAGATTCACTACCTTCATAATGTTTACAAAAACCAAAGTTAAACTTCAAGGTATCAAAGTGGTTTTGGGCACTTGCTGGCCAAGAAAGGGCGTCAATAGAGGAGAGGGCAGACAAAAGACATCGAGATGAATGGAACAATATCCCTGGACAACTAGACAGAAACCAGGAGTAACGAGCAAGGGAATGGCAACCTTACAAGATGTGGTAGCAAATAACAGCTTCAATTGAGGTGTAAAATGGTGAACTGGACAAACTAAGGATAGTAAGGATGACAGCAGGGTAGGCCAGTGGAGATAATGCTCAGACTATAATAACAACAGCTCCACGGCTCCACCAATGCAGAGGAAAGAAAAAAGGCTGCACCAGAGGTGTGCCCTGAACAAAGTAGAGGGCAGACGATCTAAGTTGAAACACAGTCAGTCAAGTATGCACGATTTTCAGAGTTTCCTTTCTGGCCCTGATACCATGATGGTAAAGAGAACATGAGAACCATATGTTAAAAACTATGTCTCAACTATACCACAAACTTAGTTGGTTTACTGTGAAGAGTTGTGATCAGACATATGCTGTCCTAGGAATAATCAGAAGATATTATGTTTGTTGGATATTTCTTGCTGGACGTTTTAGTTGTTAGAGACACAAAAACCAATTCTGAGCCTTTAACCTAGCATCTTAAGATTTTAGAAGGGTTGGGTTGGGGACATGGTATCAAAAAATACAACCAACCAATCTAAAATTCAACCCTTGTCAATCCCATTCTTCTAAATAAAACTGAATTTCAGCACAAAGTGGAGTGTGGGCTTTTACATTGTACACAACTCCACATTTCAAATGCAGAGGATTCTCGCACAAAAAAATGTGTGAGATATAAAAAGTACTCATGGTATTTCACTATACAGCTCGGTCTCTTACAGGTCAGTTGATCACTGAAAGTAGACGACAAATAGTTGTTTGAGTATGATGTACGTATAATCGGCTAGCATTCATTCATGGACATCAACTCATAGCTTAGCTTAACTTAAAAAATATACAAGGAAAAGTGGAAAGGAGTGAAAACTTCCCCCGGTCCTGCTGAACCTACACCAGGATTTCGGATCACCACAAACGAATTAAGTGTATTTAATGATCAAGAAAACTCTAAATACATCACTATAGTTAGAAATTGGAAAGGTAGACTTATCAGCAAATCAGCATGCAGTGCAACAAGATTCATATTAAACTAAAAAGCTGTACAAATCTGGCAGCATGTAAATGTAAACATATTATACCTGGTACAAGATTTATAGTGTTACAGCAGGAACATCTCACGCTAGTAGCGCCACGTGTGTACATTAACAATGTCCTACATCCTCCACAATAAAGTTGAGACATTTCCATTCCTGCAGGCGTATTAGGAAATTTAAGATCCCCAGATGTAACCATGTAGTTTAAATCCAACAAGAAATGAGCATTTAATATAGCTAGAAACCCTTGGAAAAACCAAAAACCAAGGTGGCTTCCATAACTGCAAAAGCTAGAAGCTTACTACATAACTCAAGTGTGCAATCAAGTTAACTAAACACACTAAGCGTGGAGCAAGAAAGTTCCTCAAATCCTGAAATCTTGATAACAGAAACAGAAAAAGAAAACATACCGGGAGGAAGAACAGGCGTAATTGTGTTGCACAATGCACAACAAACATTGGTCGCTCCTCTAGGGTAAAGCAACATGTTCCTACACCCATTACACACAATGTGGCTCCGCATAGCTACAAAGTCAAAACAACACCACAATCAAACATACCGAAAGAGAACAACAACAAAAAAACAACACCAAAACCATAACGAAAAAGAAGCAAAAAACATGAAATGAGAATTTGTCGCAAGATGTACAATAACAAAGGCTTATCCCACTAGGCAGAAATCTTCTGCATTGACAAAACCACGTTGTACCATCTATCATATATCATATCTCTTGCCAAACCGTTGGACTATCTATCGTATATCATATCTCTTGCCAAACCATTGCACTCTACCAAATCAATATTTCTACCTAAGACGAGATTCAGCCATTTTTCAACCAACAACCACCATCATTCACAAGATATATTCTTTACTATAACCAAGGGTTGAATTTAAAACCATTGAGATCTACGAAATCCATAGGTCTCCGATATACATGCCCAAACTAAACCATGGTTTTAAATTGCAGTCCGCAACTACAGTTACAGCCGCAAAATTGCTAATACGGTAGTCTCCGCGACCGCATCAGACCGCAATTGTGGTGTGAATTAAAACCATGCGTCCGACAGCTATTACACATCACATCAGACAATTTCATTCATGCTTCTTCAAGTATTTTCATCAAAACTCAAACTTTCTGAAAAATCTTAACGTTAAGTGTTTTTAACGGTATGTTTCAAACACCTCCCAATTAAAATTCACTCTGCAACAGCCGCAATGCGCATTGCGACCACAATGACTACAGTCACAACACCCGCAAACACAACACACATAAATGCAACCGCATCCGCAATTTAAAACCATGAAGCTGATATTCAACCATCTTTTCTACAACAACCACCATCATCACAAGATGTTTGCCATGAAAAAATTCAATCTTTACAATTCAAACACCAAAATATTCAAAATCCCAACAACAAAACAAAACCCACAACACCAATAATAATAGAATCAAAACTAATATCATAACATAGAATAAAAAACCCAATAATTTGCGAAAATTCAAAAATCAAAAGATCTAATCAAAAGAATACCTGCAATATAGTAAATTAGGAAAACGCACAGCAACAATGTTGTGCGGAGAAATCGAAAGAATAAGCGGTTGTTTCAATTGATTGATTTTGAAGAATCAAACTATATGAAAGATAAGAACAAAAAAGGAAACGCTTTTGATTGAATTGCGATTTCTTTGTATCAAAGTTTCGATCTTTTTGCCTTCAAATTCAAGTCTTGTTTAATTCTTCTTTCTGGATTGCGATGACGAAACTTCTTCACCGTTTTTTTTTTTTTTTTACTTTAATCTTTATGCATTAAAAACTATTATTAACTTTGTACCAAAATGGTACAAAATTTATTATTTTCTGTTATTTAGTTATGAAAATTGCTAAAAATGTTTTCTTTTTGGTGTAAACTTTGACTTCATTTAATGTGGTCAGGTAGTGTTTTTTGACTAGGATTTTTAAAAATAGTTAATAGAAATATAAATGTTTTTTTATTATTTTTTTATTTTAGAGTTTCTTACCATTTAAGATAGAAGATTTTCACTGCACCTTATGGATCTCTCACACCTGTGAATTACAAAAATACCTTCCAGCTTCCATAAATGCATCTTCAGAAGCACTTTTTTTAATTAAATGTTTTATTTCGTAGATGCACATACGGAAGATTCCATAGATGCATCTGTGGAAGAATTTGACGTTAAACTGGCGCCAGACCCTTCCTCTTTCTCATTCTTCACTTTTTATCTTCTTCAACTCATACTCTCTTAACCTCAAAAATCAAACTTCCCAAATAGTGCATTTCTTTCTCCCGAGTTGGCCGACATTGTCAACATCAACTATCAACACATTTCATCAAGTTCAAAACTCTATTTAATCGGTAAGTTTTCGACTTTTCGAGTTATTTTAGAGTATTTGTATAATTGAGTTATAATTCGATATTTAGGTGTAGAAATGATTGAATAGTTATAAAAATATAGTTTAGAGACAATATAGGTGTTGTTTGATGTGTAAAACGGATAATCAAGTCACAAAAATGAAGCTTTTGAGTGATTGAACAGTGGCATTACGCCATTGTTGAGTTTATGAGTTTCAGAACCTTCCGTAGATGCATCTACGGAAGAGATGAACGTTAGGGCATTCCGTAGATGCATCTATCAAAGCACCATAGTTTTTTGAAACTAAGGTACTTCCGTAGATGCATCTATGGAAGAGTATTTTTTTCCTTTCTTGTTTATTTATAAATACATAGTATCTAACTCGATGTTATTTGTATCACAATGCAGACATTATGACTCACGACCCGAATAGGGATATATACATGGCAGGATTGCACAGCACACATCTGCGGCGTGAACGGATGCGTGTAGTATCTCAGGTCACTGATGGAGCCGCCGTTGCAGCAGATGCACCTAATACATCTGCTCCATCCGGGCCTTCTCCATATGTCCTAGTTGAGGGGCTTTATATGCTCGTTCCATCTGAGGGGTCTTCCCCAGCTACTACTACACCATTGAGGCCTCAGGATGATGCTGAGGGTTCCTCACAGATGCCACCCCCGCAGACGTCGTCGTGGCAGTACTTCTACTTCTACTCCTGTGCATGTGACGACCGATGCAGGATCTGTTGTGCCACCTCCGGAGCTGCACGAGGATGATCCGGTGTCGGAGCCTATCTGGTACCCGGGGCCCTATAGACGCATCCCTGTTGACAGTGTATGCAACTCATGCAGCCATGCGTATCTGGGAAGGAACGGTAAATTTTCTTTTGTTATTACTTATTACTTTTTTTTTCTTCAGTTTCTAAATTTGCTTACTAATAACCGTGTTTTTTTTTCAAAAATTTCAGGAGAGGGATTCCTAGAGGTTCAACAACCACAACCAAAAGATTGTCGCTCTTGCGCAGCCTGACCAGTCGTGGTTCCAGGATGTACTAGCAGCTTCTGGCCTGAGAGACCTCTTTCAGATGGGCTACGAGACGATACTTAATGGGCTGCTGATGGCATCTGAAGACATCCTCATTTCATCTTCCTCACGGTGAGATTACTATCATTCTTGATGATTTGCAATTTATTCAATGTTTTGAGTATATTTTACTATTTTCTCTTTTATTTTCATTTTAAAAACCATTTTAAATATTATTTATGCATTTTAATTGTATTCTATTGCATTTTATGTTATTAATTGTTGATTGCTTTGGATTATAGCTTGTTAGGTCATAAGTTTCATCAACATCAATGGATGATTTTTGGTTTGTTCTCTTTTGATGAAATTTGACATAAATGAATGATTTTGGTGAAATTTGACATAATTCATGATACAATTTGGTTTGTTCTCTTTTTCTTTTTCTTATCTTATCTCTCCATCTCCATCTTCTTCTCTTTCGTTTTCTTTTTTTTGGGTCAATTGAAGGATAATGTATTCATTATGTTCAATTAGGTTTGGATTAATACTTGATGAATTTTCATCATTTCAAATATACTTTAAGGTGATCATGAGATTACTTCGAGTACTTTGTATTGATGATAAGTTTGTCCTAAGGTACTAAGAAGGACTTGATTGATGTAATGATCTCATCTCATTGACTTTGTCTTGATCACCCATATTTTTTTGTACTACAAGTTTTAGGAGAAGGACTTTGTGTAATTTCTCTAACTTGTTTTTGGTACATAAATTTTACTGACCGGCCTCATAGATGATACTTCTATATAAGTACATCTATGATTGCTTAACATAGCGCTAAATCATCATTACTAACATTAACCATATTATTGTTCTAACTTTACTTTTTAATGCACTTTAATTTTTACCTTTTAATTCTTGCAATTTACTTTTAGCATTACATTTCATACTATTGGTTTATGGTTATGTTTATGTTTATGCTTACTTTCCTTTTGTCCATTTAGACATTTAATATTTTGTCTTAAAACATTAATAAAGGAAAAACCCTAAAAAGACTTAATGGACTTGTATTATTGGTTACTATCCCTTACTTGAGGAATTGGACTTTGTACCTATAATAGATCCTTAGCTTGGTGTTTTCATCTGGTTCATTGTACTTGAGACTTTGGATTCCTCTGTGTTCTTTGGTTGTTTATTTGTTTTCATCTGATGTAGGTTTATGTTATCTGATACATTGAAGAAAATCCTATGATGCAAGTTTATATGATATAAATTCACCTGACACAAAGTCATATGATACAATATGATTTATCTGAAGCTCTTTGGCTGGGCTTATTGTTTGATCTTATATGATACCTAGCTTGGTTTATATGTGATTGCTTAGTTATCTGATACTTGTGGGCTTAATCCAAAGGAAAGGAATGCTTATGTTGACTTCATGTCAAGTGTTTGCTTATTTGTTGGTTAGATATTTCTATTCCTTAGATTTTATTTTATGCTTTAGGATATCCCCTTAATCTCATCCTTTTCTTAAATTTCAAAATGTTCCCCTCTTTTCAAAATCCTTCTTGTTTTCAAACTTGAAATATTTCATAATAAACCTCGACTTTGTTAAGTGATCGTCAAATCTTTTTTGAATAAATGCTAACACATCTTAAGCATATCAAACCATTTCAAAGAAATTTAAAAAAATCCAACTTATTCAAACTCTTTTGTGCACTATTTTTCTTTTGAAAATCTTTTTTTTTGAAAGATTAGACATAACTCATCTCTATAGTTAAGATGTAATTCTCCTATCTCCATGGTAATGATTGAAGTAATGTTGATCCTTTTCCACTTGTGAAATTTTAAAGGCATACATGTTGATCTCTATCATAGTTTTAGCTCTTCTTTCATGGTGATGCAAAGGTACATATTCTCATACTTGTGGGTGTTTAGTTGAGTTTTCTTCTTAAGATGACAAAATGTCTCTTCACTAAAAATTAATCAAACAAACCATTGTATTTTCTTTTTGAGCAGAACTACAAAAGCTCTGACTTCTCCATTGCACAGAGGAGGTATGTAGGCACAAGATGCGACCTCTAGCCGAGCACGATAAGAAAATTTATTTTCTCATTCCATAAATCTTTTTACACACAACTCTTTTATTTTAAACACAGATCTACAAAAGGTTTCCATGGAGTACCATAGATGTGAGGGGTGTTAATTCATTCCCCATGCATAACCAACCCTCGTACCCTTTTCTCTTTGTTTGATTAGTTTTGCTTTTAAAACTCCTGTGGGTTTTATTTGATTTTTTCTCATTCCTTTGGAAACAATAAAGTTTAGTGGCGACTTTTGCTTTTCTTGAGTTAAGTTAATCAATAGCTTAATCTCCAATTTTTTCGCCACGGCATTACTCTCTTACTTTCACAAGACTCTAATCACTCAGACAAACACAACCAGACGAGCTTCACACTTCTTCTCTTTTACAACTCTGAAGCTTTCAAGTTTTTTTTCCCAGATATACCGATCATCTAAGCACTTCACTAGAATCTTAAATATTCTACTCGATGAACCTTGAGATATCACCATCATCAAAGAATTGGAAAAATATCACTACCGACTTCTATAATCATCAACTTTGTCGTCATCAAAACACCAAGAAGGTCACCAACATCAAAATCATAAACTTCTTATCTGCAAGCACATAAATCGACAAAGACATGTCACTTTCTCCTTAGTTTCACTCTTTCAAAATTTGAAAAATTAAACACCCTTAGGATTAACTGATAGGAATGTAGGTAACATAATACATTTTCCCCAAATTTTGGATTGTTACAAGTAGTTGCTAAGTTTTACATTTGAATTGTCAAATTTTCATATCAAGTGTTCAATAAAATGTCAGATCCATGTGTTTAGTTCAAAAAATTTACATTTTAGTGATTGGTCTGAGTGATGATAGGGAAAGAGATAAAATTATGACATGATTTGCACCGAAAAGTTTATTTAAAAATACTAAAATCGAAAACTCTCTTTTTTGGCCAAATTTATTTTGCAAGGGTAAAAATCACATGCATCATAGAATTAAGCCTAAAATGAATTGTGATAACTTCTTAACATGTCTGAATGAAAATGGATTTATCTGAAACATCACATAAAGGTGAACCAATAATATAGTATAAAAGGAAAAAATGGTAAAACCAAGAGCTGAAGGATAGAAAAACACT
Source organism: Vicia villosa (assembly GCF_029867415.1). Lineage (NCBI taxonomy): Eukaryota > Viridiplantae > Streptophyta > Magnoliopsida > Fabales > Fabaceae > Vicia > Vicia villosa. The sequence continues at coordinate 35,126,120 of NC_081183.1, read as the reverse complement.
TAGAAAGGGGGGGGTTTGAATAAGTGTAGTCTTAAAAACTTGAACGATAAAAATAAATTGCACAGTTATTTTTATCCTGGTTCGTTGTTAACTAAACTACTCCAGTCCACCCCCGCGGAGTGATTTACCTCACCTGAGGATTTAATCCACTAATCGCAACAGATTACAATGGTTTTCCACTTAGCCCACGACTAAGTCTTCTAGAGTATCCTGATCACAACCTGATCACTCTAGGAACAAATGCTTAGACACAAGCTAAGACTTTCTTAGAGTATCCTGACCACCACGTGATCACTCTAATTACAACTGCTTAGACACAAGCTAAGACTTCCTAGAGTATCCTGATCAACACTTGATCACTCTAGTTACTTACAAATTAATGTAATCAATTCTAAGAGTATTACAAATGCTTCTGAAAAGCTATAATCACAACAGTGATATTTCTCTTAACGTTTAAGCTTAATCTCACTAATATATTACAACAGCAATGTAGTGAGCTTTGATGAAGATGAAGTTTCTGAGCTTTGAATTTGAACAGCGTTTCAGCAAGTCTTTCAGAGTAATTTCGTTCAGAATTGGTTCAGAGTTGTTAACCTTGCTTCTCATCAGAACTTCATATTTATAGGCGTTTGAGAAGATGACCGTTGGGCGCATTTAATGCTTTGCGTATTCCGTACAGCATTGCATTTAATGTTTCACGCTTTTGTCAACTACCTCGAGCCTTGTTCACGCTGTGTCTACTGACGTTGCCTTTAATAGCTTCCAACGTTCCTTTTGTCAGTCAACGTAGCCTGCCACCTGTACTTTCTGTTAGAACAAGATTTGTTCTGATCAATTATCTTAGTTTTGATGATAACAATAATATGAATTTTGCTTAAGATAATATGGTACTCTAATCCAATGCAATTTCCCTTTCAGGAAATATATAAAGAGTACGCATAATTCAGCGCTCAGAAGCTTTGTCTCAAAGGGTTCAGCATGCAACATCAGAACATGGTCTGGCAAGACATCAGAAGATGGTCGAAGCAGAATCAGAACATGGGTCTATGGAAGCATCAGAAGAACAAGAGAACAGAAGCACTGAAGTTCTGATGGTATCACGCTCAGAAGCACTTCAAGGTCAGAAGATCAGAAGATGCTAGGCACCAAGCTGTTTGACTCTGATGATATTCAAACGTTGTATTCACAAACATCAGATCAGAAGGAAGTACAAGTGGCAGGCTACGCTGACTGACAAAAGGAACGTTAAAAGCTACTAAAGGCTACGTCAGTAGACACAGCGTGAACAAGGCTCGAGGTAGTTGACAAAAGCGTATAACATTAAATGCGATGCTGTACGGAACACGCAAAGCATTAAATGCATTCAACGGTCATCTTCTCCAACGCCTATAAATATGAAGTTCTGATGAGAAGCAAGGTTAACGATCCTGAACAAAACAACGCTTATTAACTTGCTGAAACTCTGTTCAAATCAAAAGCTCAGAATCTTCATCTTCATCAAAGCTCACTACATTGCTGTTGTAATATTTTAGTGAGATTAAGCTTAAACGATTAAGAGAAATATCACAGTTGTGATTATAGCTTTCAAGAAGCATTTGTAATACTCTTAGAATTGATTACATTAAGTTGTAAGGAACTAGAGTGATCGTGTGGATCAGAATACTCTAGGAAGTCTTAGGAGTGAACTAAGCAGGTTGTAACTAGAGTGATCGTGTGGATCAGTATACTCTAGAAAAGTCTTAGAGGGTATCTAAGCAGTTGTTCCTGGAGTGATCAGTGTGTGATCAGTAGACTCTGGAAGACTTAGTTGCTGACTAAGTGGAGAACCATTGTAATCCGTGCGATTAGTGGATTAAATCCTCAGTTGAGGTAAATCATCTCTGCGGGGGTGGACTGGAGTAGTTTAGTTAACAACGAACCAGGATAAAAATAACTGTGCAATTTATTTTTATCTGTCAAGTTTTTAAAGCTACACTTATTCAAACCCCCCCTTTCTAAGTGTTTTTCTATCCTTCAATTGGCATCAGAGCGCCGGTTCTAAGGTGCAAGCACTTAACCGTGTTTAGAAAAGATTCAGGAAGAGAAAAACGCTTCAGTAAAAGATGGTTGATGAAATGAAAAGTCTACACCTGCATCTACATCTGGCTCTGCTGAGCAATACAACGGTAACAATGGTTATACTAGACCGCCGGTATTTGATGGTGAAAACTTTGAATATTGGAAAGATAAACTGGAAAGTTACTTTCTTGGTCTAGATGGTGATCTATGGGATCTTCTGATGGATGGTTACAAACATCCAGTAAATGCCAGAGGCGTAAAGCTGACAAGGCAAGAAATGGATGATGATCAGAAAAAGCTTTTCAGGAATCATCATAAATGCAGAACTGTTTTGCTGAATGCTATCTCTCATGCTGAGTATGAGAAGATATCTAACAGGGAAACGGCCTATGACATATATGAGTCCTTGAAAATGACTCATGAAGGAAATGCTCAAGTCAAGGAGACTAAAGCTCTAGCTTTAATCCAGAAGTATGAAGCCTTCAAGATGGAGGATGATGAAGACATTGAAAAGATGTTTTCAAGATTTCAAACTCTTACTGCTGGATTGAGAGTTCTTGACAAGGGATACACCAAGGCTGATCACGTAAAGAAGATCATCAGAAGCTTACCCAGAAGATGGGGTCCTATGGTGACTGCATTCAAGATTGCAAAGAATCTGAATGAAGTTTCTCTGGAAGAGCTCATCAGTGCCTTGAGAAGTCATGAAATAGAGCTGGACGCAAATGAGCCTCAAAAGAAAGGTAAGTCTATTGCATTAAAATCAAATATCAAGAAATGCACTAACGCTTTTCAGGCTAGAGAAGAAGATCCTGAAGAATCAGAATCTGAAGAAGAAGATGAACTGTCTTTGATCTCCAGAAGGCTAAATCAACTCTGGAAGACCAAGCAAAGGAAGTTCAGAGGCTTCAGAAGTTCAAAGAGATTTGAACGTGAAGAATCTTCTGATGACAGAAGATTTGACAAGAAGAAGGTCATGTGCTATGAATGCAATGAGCCTGGACACTTCAAGAATGAATGTCCAAATCTTCAGAAGGAAAATCCCAAGAAGAAGTTTCATAAGAAGAAAGGTCTTATGGCAACCTGGGATGAGTCAGAAGATGATTCAGACTCTGAAGATGAGCAGGCTAACTGTGCGCTGATGGCGACAGAAGATGACGAATCAGAATCTACATCAGAATCAGATTCTGAAGAGGTATTTTCTGAACTTACTAGAGATGAGTTAGTTTCCGGTCTAACTGAACTTCTGGAACTCAAGTCTCAGATTAGTCTCAAATACAAAAAGCTGAAAAAGCTATTTGAATTTGAAACAAAGAAGCTTGAGTTGGAAAATTCTGAATTAAAAGAAAAACTTCTAAAATTATCCAATAATGTTGGATCTCCTTCTGATTCAGAAAAATCCATTCCTAGTCTAAACCATATTCTGAAAGAATATGATTTAAGTTTCAGGAAGTTCTTATCTAGAAGTATTGGCAGAAGTCAGCTAGCTTCTATGATATATGCTGTGTCTGGAAACAAAAGAGTAGGCATTGGTTTTGAGGGTGAAACCCCATACAAACTTGAACCTGTTAATGAAATGAAATTCACATACAAGCCATTGTATGATCAGTTCAAGTATGGCCACTCCCATGATATTAGGCACACTTCACATGCTCAAAGTTTTCATATAACACACACCAAAAAGCATGTGACACAACCTAGGAAATATCATGAAACTCACATTAAAAATTATCATGCTGTTACTCCTTCTGCTTACAATGTTAAACCTAAGTTCAATCAGAACTTGAGGAGAACTAACAAGAAAGGACCCAAGAAAATGTGGGTACCAAAGAAAAAGACTATTTCTTTTGCAGATTATCTTGGCGACAAAGAAGATAAAAGTCAACATGACATGTCTCCTGGACTCAAGTTGGTCTCAACACTTGAAGGGAAGAAAGATTGTCTTCCAAGTTCTGGTTCTTAAATCTGTTGAAGAAACTATGTTCGTAGGAAATCAGAAAAGAAGTTTATTAGTCTTGGAACCATCTGTTTTGTTTGTCTCTAAAGCATTAATGTTTCGTTCTTGATTATTCTGAATGATCTAAATGCTACAGAATAGACAATATTGAAACATTGATTGTGGACGAATCAATAAATATCTGGTTTGATGATAAACTTGTTTCTGATGAAACGAAGCAGCTTAAGAATTTCTGCAGATACAATTTTGTCGTATCAGAAGCTGCAGAACAAAGAAGTGAACCTCCAGAAGCTGTGTATATCAGAAGTAATGGATCAGAAGATCATTCAGATTTATATCAGCACACTTCAGAAGGAGTGTTTCCAGAAGAGAAACTTGATCAGATCAGAAGCAGTGATCAGAATCTGAAGGCGTAAAGTCTATTCTGAATTTTACAACTGTCATCTATTATCTGATGGTGAACACGTGTCTGTACGGTTTGTACAAAGCGTGCAGTTGAAAAGACGCCGACCTAGGTAACTGTTTTAAATCATTTCATTTACCACGTTCTCTCTCCTCACGTCACTCATCATTTAATAAAATTGATTTCCTTTGATTCTGGAACTGTTCAATTTATATTTCTTATTTTTTTTTTCTTTTCAAATCCGTCTCTATATATTCTTTTCAAATCATATCTTACATCTTTTTCGCTCCCTTGTCTCTCTCTCTCCTTGCATTCTCTCGTTTGAAAAGTTCTTAGCCGTTTTCTAAAAACCCTAATCGAAAACCCAGTTCGCTTTTCTTGTTCGTTTTTGTTCATTCTGCATCCATGGCTGCCTTCTCATCCCAAAATGCTGAGTCATCTGTTCCTCATCATCTCCAAGAAGAAACTTTGCAACTCACTCCTGTTGTTGCATGCTCCATTCCTAAAGATGAATTGGAAGTTCTGTGTGAACTCATGGTTGACTTTGACAACATTGAAGAAAACCAATTTCACCTTAAAGAAGACATCATCTTTCAAGGATGGACCTCGTTGTTCGCTGAGTTTGTTGGTCCAGTCTATCCGGATCTTGTCAAGGAGTTCTGGGTACATGCTGTGGTTGCTCCAAAATCTATAATTTCTTTCGTTCATGGAAAGTTTGTCGTTATTACTGAAAACATCCTAAGAATGATGTTTGACCTGAAAAACCCTGAAGGGGTTTATGAGTTTGATCAAAGGGCAGATATGGGAGATGTCCTATCCACTCTTTATCCAAATATCAAGAAAACAAAATACGTCAAGGAATTGAGAGATGTCTACAGAATCTGGACAAAGATCCTTCTTGGGTGTTTCTACCATAGGAAATCAACACATGCCTCAGATTTCATCAGTAATGATCAAAGGTATATTCTCTATTGCATTGCCACTCAGAAAAAGGTTGATGCGATTTACATTATCTTCAACCATATGTGGAAAGCAGTAAAGGATTCCAGAAACGCTTTCAGAAAAGAAAATGGTGGAACAATCATTCCTTTTGGTAGAATTATTACAAACCTTCTGGTGCATTCCAAGATTGTTGAGAGTCTGGAGTCTGAAGGTATTATCAAAAACCTTGCTGTCACCTCTGGAGCCTGTCTGAATGCTTTTTCTTTGAAGAAGATGAAAATTATTGACACTATCCTCAAAGTTCCTCAACCTCTAGCTGGAACAAGAATCAGAAGAAAACCAGTACTAGCTGACTTTGAAACCTTCTTCAATAGTGAGGTACCTGAAGTCAGAACTAAGTATCTGAAGTCACAAAAAGAGGATAAGAGTCTTAAAGATCAAGACAAAGGTGCTCCTATTAAAGTGAATCGTAAGAAGGAAGAAAGGACCAAAAGAAAGTTTGATCATCCTGCTGCTACCACCAATAAAGAAGTGGTCCCAGAAGAAGTCATTGCAAAGGTTGCTAAGGCTGTCTCTGCTGATTTTGAGAAGAAAAAGAAGGAAGCTGAGAAAAAGAAGAAGAAGTCTAATAACAATGCTGAGATTGTTGAAGTTGTTGAAAAGAAGAAAATCGGAAAAAGAAAGATGATTCTTCAAGAATCTGATGAAGAAAATATCTCTCAAGAGGCTGAGAATCAACCAGAAGTTCTGGCATATGTCAGAAGGAAAGAAATCGCTAGCGGCAAAACAAAGATCTTTGATGAGCCGAAGAGTAAGAAGCAGAAGAAGACTGAGGATGTGGCCAAAGCTTTTCTGAGAGGTTCCAAAGGTATATGCATTTCTGAACCTAATTCTGTTCCTGCTGTTTGTTCAGAAGCTGCACCAATAGAGGTTGTCCCTACACCTGAACCAGAAAAAGCCTCATCAGAGTCACCTGTCTTTGTCCATGTTCTTACACCTCCATCTTCTCCTATAACCATTCCTTCCTCTTCACCTACCATAAATCCTGTTCTGGATATACCACCCCTTCAAACTCTCTTTCCATCTCAACCTCCTCTCAATGCCACTCTTGAACATACTCCCTCCACCTCTCAAAACAATCCTTGTGATTCTCCTTTTCCAACCTCTGCATCACATGAGCAGCTGCTCCGTGATTGCAACTACACTCCCAAGCCTCGTCCAGAAGCTGAAGTGGTAGTGTTAGATTCTGATACTGAAGCAGAATCTTCTTATAGGTTGGATAGAGAACCTCATCCTTACTTCACTTCCAACCCTGCCTTTTCAAAAACCCAAATAAAATTCCGCCCTGTATATCCTATTGGTGTAGTTTTTGAAAACATAAAGAGGAATCTCAGAAGTACCTTTGATACTCTCAGAATTGCTGAAAGTTCTGGATTGAATGATGTTGCTATGCGGAACTTCTGGAGGATCTTTCGCAAAGAATCAGATGCTCTGTTTTTAGAACTTCAGGAAGCCTGTGTAGCTGCTGCCCCACGGCCTCGTGGAATTCTGAGGAATTATGAAGACTTCTGGTTTGCTAGTCTCAAAGGAAGACATTTGTTGGAAGAGAAGCCCTTTTTGGATGAGATGGAACAATTAAGATTGGCTGCTGAATTGGAAGCAAATCCTTGCAGGGATATTGTTATCTTTATTCCTCAATATCCTGTTCTGCTAGGAGACTTCAAGACTCTCTTTGACTATCTGAGGGAAAACTCGTCTGTGAAAGACCCAAGCTTGGTCATTCCAGAAGTTGTTGACCCACCAGAAGTTGAAGGCCCTTCTGCTCCAAGGAATCTAGCTGCCATTCTTCAGGCACTTGAGAATGGAGACTCGGAAATTCCTGCTGCAGAATATGGAGATGCTTCTATGCAAGAAGCAGATGCTGAAGATCATGTTGCTAAAACTGTTCCTGTTGAGGAAATCCCTGCAAATGATCTATCTATGGAAGCTGCAGATCAACATGCCATTCCTGTGGTTGAAAGCGGTGAAGCTTCTTCTGATGAATCTTCTCGTCTTGCAAGGACTCTAGAAGAAATTCAGAAGAGACAGGATGAGCAAAGCTCACTCAATGCTGAGTATAGCGCTTTCATGGTGAGGCAAGAAGGACATAACAATATGGTTCAAGAGATGCTGACCAAGATCTTGTCAAGACTAGGGCCATCTTAGATTAAGTCTGTGTTGTTTCTTTCTTTTCGTTGCATCTGTTTTTGTGCATCTGATCTTTCTTATCTTCATGTACTTCTGTACCTGCTGTTTGAACTTCAATGAAATCAACTTCTTCCTCCGTGTGTTTCGTTTTGTTTGTCTCTGAATCTTTTTTGCTTTTTGATGATCTGACAAAAAGGGGGAGAAGATAAATGATAAATGATTTGATTAATCTATCAGTTGCTGGGGTAAAGCTCCCACACATTCACTAACAAGAACTGCAAGTTCTATATGGTTTAAGTGTTTTGCAGGTATAAAGAAGTGAAGAAAATCTTCAAAGCAAACACAAGAAGCAAAACCATGGAATCTGAAGCAAGCCGAGTGCTGTCAAGCTTCAGAGATCAGAAGCAAGAAAGAAGAATGAATCAGAAGCACTGATAATAGAATTTGATCCATATTTGTCCATTTGTTCTGACAAAATTCTATTTGCTCTGATACATATAATGTTATGGCTCTGATACATATAATGTGTTCAAACATATATTCTATGTTCTAACTCGTTCATGCTGACTTTTGTCGTTTAGTTTTTGTTCTGTAACATTTCAGGATGTAGAGATGCTCTGATGATGCTCTGGTACATTCAACAATGTTCTGATACAAATCTAGCATGAAGTGATGTTGGTAGAAATTCAAAGCTCTGAAGCTATCCGAGGGAAGCAGAAATTCAAAGCTGTGAATGTTCTAAAGATCCAGAAAACTCAAGTTCTGAAGATGTCCTAAATGGAAGCAGAAATCAGAAGCTGTGAATGTTCAGAAGATCAAAGAAATTCAAGTTCTGAAGCTGTCCTGAATGGAAGCAGAAATCAGAAGCTGTGAATGTTCAGAAGATCAAAGAAATTCAAGTTCTGAAGCTGTCCTAGATGGAAGCAGGAATCAGAAGCTGTGAGTGTTCTAGGGATCTAAAGAAATTCTAGTTCTGAAGCTGTCCTATGGAAGCAGAAGTCAGAAGCTATGAATTCTCTGAAGACAGAAGCTTATATGATCGTCTCTACCGAAATAATCAGGGAAGTCTTTTATTAAAGTTCTTCGAGTATTCATTTCAGGGGGAGATTATTTATCTCAGGGGGAGATTGTTAATCTCAGGGGGAGACATATTCATATGCTTATGCTATAGCTGTGTAATTTGTCTTTTGCCGTCTATTCTTTCTGATCGCAAATTCATATCATTTATATATGTTTTTGTCATCATCAAAAAGGGGGAGATTGTTAGAACAAGATTTGTTCTGATCAATTATCTTAGTTTTGATGATAACAATAATATGAATTTTGCTTAAGATAATATGGTACTCTAATCCAATGCAATTTCCCTTTCAGGAAATATATAAAGAGTACGCATAATTCAGCGCTCAGAAGCTTTGTCTCAAAGGGTTCAGCATGCAACATCAGAACATGGTCTGGCAAGACATCAGAAGATGGTCGAAGCAGAATCAGAACATGGGTCTATGGAAGCATCAGAAGAACAAGAGAACAGAAGCACTGAAGTTCTGATGGTATCACGCTCAGAAGCACTTCAAGGTCAGAAGATCAGAAGATGCTAGGCACCAAGCTGTTTGACTCTGATGATATTCAAACGTTGTATTCACAAACATCAGATCAGAAGGAAGTACAAGTGGCAGGCTACGCTGACTGACAAAAGGAACGTTAAAAGCTACTAAAGGCTACGTCAGTAGACACAGCGTGAACAAGGCTCGAGGTGTAACAGCCCGAGCCTTCGGCGTTCCCGGCACTATTACCTCACGAACTTCTCTACCCCCCTCACTAGTAGAGTTTTTGCCTTTCGTGGGAATCGAACCATGTACCCTGGGGTTCAAGTACATGTTCAATCCATTCCCACTACCAATTGAGCTAGTAGCTCAAGTGGTAGTGGGAATGGATTGAACATGTACTTGAACCCCAGGGTACATGGTTCGATTCCCACGAAAGGCAAAAACTCTACTAGTGAGGGGGGTAGAGAAGTTCGTGAGGTAATAGTGCCGGGAACGCCGAAGGCTCGGGCTGTTACATAAAAAGGCGCCTTTTTATGCTATATTGGTAGCAGGAATTGCTATGAATATGTACTTAACCCCTAGGTACATGGTTCGATTCCTGCGGGAGGCAAAAACAATATTTCCTGGGTAGCCGATAAGCGGACCTAGGGGGGATTATTGATTAAGCTGGTGACATGCTTGGTAGGCCGGAAGCCCTGCGGGGTAAGCGGAAATCCAGGGTGTTACACGAGGTAGTTGACAAAAGCGTATAACATTAAATGCGATGCTGTACGGAACACGCAAAGCATTAAATGCATTCAACGGTCATCTTCTCCAACGCCTATAAATATGAAGTTCTGATGAGAAGCAAGGTTAACGATCCTGAACAAAACAACGCTTATTAACTTGCTGAAACTCTGTTCAAATCAAAAGCTCAGAATCTTCATCTTCATCAAAGCTCACTACATTGCTGTTGTAATATTTTAGTGAGATTAAGCTTAAACGATTAAGAGAAATATCACAGTTGTGATTATAGCTTTCAAGAAGCATTTGTAATACTCTTAGAATTGATTACATTAAGTTGTAAGGAACTAGAGTGATCGTGTGGATCAGAATACTCTAGGAAGTCTTAGGAGTGAACTAAGCAGGTTGTAACTAGAGTGATCGTGTGGATCAGTATACTCTAGAAAAGTCTTAGAGGGTATCTAAGCAGTTGTTCCTGGAGTGATCAGTGTGTGATCAGTAGACTCTGGAAGACTTAGTTGCTGACTAAGTGGAGAACCATTGTAATCCGTGCGATTAGTGGATTAAATCCTCAGTTGAGGTAAATCATCTCTGCGGGGGTGGACTGGAGTAGTTTAGTTAACAACGAACCAGGATAAAAATAACTGTGCAATTTATTTTTATCTGTCAAGTTTTTAAAGCTACACTTATTCAAACCCCCCCTTTCTAAGTGTTTTTCTATCCTTCAATTGGCATCAGAGCGCCGGTTCTAAGGTGCAAGCACTTAACCGTGTTTAGAAAAGATTCAGGAAGAGAAAAACGCTTCAGTAAAAGATGGTTGATGAAAGTGAAAAGTCTACACCTGCATCTACATCTGGCTCTGCTGAGCAATACAACGGTAACAATGGTTATACTAGACCGCCGGTATTTGATGGTGAAAACTTTGAATATTGGAAAGATAAACTGGAAAGTTACTTTCTTGGTCTAGATGGTGATCTATGGGATCTTCTGATGGATGGTTACAAACATCCAGTAAATGCCAGAGGCGTAAAGCTGACAAGGCAAGAAATGGATGATGATCAGAAAAAGCTTTTCAGGAATCATCATAAATGCAGAACTGTTTTGCTGAATGCTATCTCTCATGCTGAGTATGAGAAGATATCTAACAGGGAAACGGCCTATGACATATATGAGTCCTTGAAAATGACTCATGAAGGAAATGCTCAAGTCAAGGAGACTAAAGCTCTAGCTTTCATCCAGAAGTATGAAGCCTTCAAGATGGAGGATGATGAAGACATTGAAAAGATGTTTTCAAGATTTCAAACTCTTACTGCTGGATTGAGAGTTCTTGACAAGGGATACACCAAGGCTGATCACGTAAAGAAGATCATCAGAAGCTTACCCAGAAGATGGGGTCCTATGGTGACTGCATTCAAGATTGCAAAGAATCTGAATGAAGTTTCTCTGGAAGAGCTCATCAGTGCCTTGAGAAGTCATGAAATAGAGCTGGACGCAAATGAGCCTCAAAAGAAAGGTAAGTCTATTGCATTAAAATCAAATATCAAGAAATGCACTAACGCTTTTCAGGCTAGAGAAGAAGATCCTGAAGAATCAGAATCTGAAGAAGAAGATGAACTGTCTTTGATCTCCAGAAGGCTAAATCAACTCTGGAAGACCAAGCAAAGGAAGTTCAGAGGCTTCAGAAGTTCAAAGAGATTTGAACGTGAAGAATCTTCTGATGACAGAAGATTTGACAAGAAGAAGGTCATGTGCTATGAATGCAATGAGCCTGGACACTTCAAGAATGAATGTCCAAATCTTCAGAAGGAAAATCCCAAGAAGAAGTTTCATAAGAAGAAAGGTCTTATGGCAACCTGGGATGAGTCAGAAGATGATTCAGACTCTGAAGATGAGCAGGCTAACTGTGCGCTGATGGCGACAGAAGATGACGAATCAGAATCTACATCAGAATCAGATTCTGAAGAGGTATTTTCTGAACTTACTAGAGATGAGTTAGTTTCCGGTCTAACTGAACTTCTGGAACTCAAGTCTCAGATTAGTCTCAAATACAAAAAGCTGAAAAAGCTATTTGAATTTGAAACAAAGAAGCTTGAGTTGGAAAATTCTGAATTAAAAGAAAAACTTCTAAAATTATCCAATAATGTTGGATCTCCTTCTGATTCAGAAAAATCCATTCCTAGTCTAAACCATATTCTGAAAGAGTATGATTTAAGTTTCAGGAAGTTCTTATCTAGAAGTATTGGCAGAAGTCAGCTAGCTTCTATGATATATGCTGTGTCTGGAAACAAAAGAGTAGGCATTGGTTTTGAGGGTGAAACCCCATACAAACTTGAACCTGTTAATGAAATGAAATTCACATACAAGCCATTGTATGATCAGTTCAAGTATGGCCACTCCCATGATATTAGGCACACTTCACATGCTCAAAGTTTTCATATAACACACACCAAAAAGCATGTGACACAACCTAGGAAATATCATGAAACTCACATTAAAAATTATCATGCTGTTACTCCTTCTGCTTACAATGTTAAACCTAAGTTCAATCAGAACTTGAGGAGAACTAACAAGAAAGGACCCAAGAAAATGTGGGTACCAAAGAAAAAGACTATTTCTTTTGCAGATTATCTTGGCGACAAAGAAGATAAAAGTCAACATGACATGTCTCCTGGACTCAAGTTGGTCTCAACACTTGAAGGGAAGAAAGATTGTCTTCCAAGTTCTGGTTCTTAAATCTGTTGAAGAAACTATGTTCGTAGGAAATCAGAAAAGAAGTTTATTAGTCTTGGAACCATCTGTTTTGTTTGTCTCTAAAGCATTAATGTTTCGTTCTTGATTATTCTGAATGATCTAAATGCTACAGAATAGACAATATTGAAACATTGATTGTGGACGAATCAATAAATATCTGGTTTGATGATAAACTTGTTTCTGATGAAACGAAGCAGCTTAAGAATTTCTGCAGATACAATTTTGTCGTATCAGAAGCTGCAGAACAAAGAAGTGAACCTCCAGAAGCTGTGTATATCAGAAGTAATGGATCAGAAGATCATTCAGATTTATATCAGCACACTTCAGAAGGAGTGTTTCCAGAAGAGAAACTTGATCAGATCAGAAGCAGTGATCAGAATCTGAAGGCGTAAAGTCTATTCTGAATTTTACAACTGTCATCTATTATCTGATGGTAGACACAGCGTGAACAAGGCTCGAGGTAGTTGACAAAAGCGTATAACATTAAATGCGATGCTGTACGGAACACGCAAAGCATTAAATGCATTCAACGGTCATCTTCTCCAACGCCTATAAATATGAAGTTCTGATGAGAAGCAAGGTTAACGATCCTGAACAAAACAACGCTTATTAACTTGCTGAAACTCTGTTCAAATCAAAAGCTCAGAATCTTCATCTTCATCAAAGCTCACTACATTGCTGTTGTAATATTTTAGTGAGATTAAGCTTAAACGATTAAGAGAAATATCACAGTTGTGATTATAGCTTTCAAGAAGCATTTGTAATACTCTTAGAATTGATTACATTAAGTTGTAAGGAACTAGAGTGATCGTGTGGATCAGAATACTCTAGGAAGTCTTAGGAGTGAACTAAGCAGGTTGTAACTAGAGTGATCGTGTGGATCAGTATACTCTAGAAAAGTCTTAGAGGGTATCTAAGCAGTTGTTCCTGGAGTGATCAGTGTGTGATCAGTAGACTCTGGAAGACTTAGTTGCTGACTAAGTGGAGAACCATTGTAATCCGTGCGATTAGTGGATTAAATCCTCAGTTGATGTAAATCATCTCTGCGGGGGTGGACTGGAGTAGTTTAGTTAACAACGAACCAGGATAAAAATAACTGTGCAATTTATTTTTATCTGTCAAGTTTTTAAAGCTACACTTATTCAAACCCCCCCTTTCTAAGTGTTTTTCTATCCTTCACTTTCTTCTGATCTGATGTTTGTGAATATAATATTTGAATATCATCAGAGTCAAACAGCTTGGTGCATAGCATCTTCTTGTCTTCTGACCTTGAAGTGCTTCTGAGCGTGATACCATGAGAACTTCAGTGCTTCTGCTTCTGATCTCAAGTTCTTCTGATGCTTCCATAGACCCATGTTCTGATTCTGCCTTGACCATCTTCTGATGTCTTGCCAGACCATGTTCTGATGTTGCATGTTGAACCTTCTGAGACAAAGCTTCTGAGCGCTGATTTGTGCATACTCTTTATATATTTCCTGAAAGGGAAATTGCAATGTATTAGAGTACCACATTATCTCACACAAAATTCATATCCTTGTTATCATCAAAACTAGAAATATTGATCAGAACAAATCTTGTTCTAACAAGAGCATCAAAAGAAGTTCATCGCAAGAAGCCACCCCACACCTAAGTAGGATCAAGCTCCGAAGGTTCGAGAATTAGGGTTTGCAGTGAATTCCATGAAGAAAAATTTCCAACCATCACGAAAAATAAAATCATTGCTAAGAGAAGGATGACATTGAATGCCCACGACAAACACGTTACCATGTATGCATTAATAGGTAACAAAACTAGAAAATCCTAGCACAACTTAAGGCATAATGCAACATTTATCATATAAGGGAATTATATATTAATAACATACCTACAGATGAACAACCACGAGAAAAGTATTTTAGAGTTGGAGTGAAGCACAAAAGTGAGGGGATGAATTGTGGTATTTAAAATTTGTGATTAATTTAAAGATTTTATTACTTAAAATATTAATTTGTGTTAGTATTAAAAGAATAAAGTGAGAAACAATGAAAAGAAAATAAAACAAGAAATTAAATGACTGAAATTAAAGATATAGAGTTAAAGAAATGATACCGAGATTTATACAGGTTCAGTCGAATGTTGGCCTACTTTTGTCTCCTAGAGATCTTCTTGAGAATTTCAATAATAATCTCCAGTTTTTACAGGTTATGCCCGTGAACCTTCGTTACAAGAGAATCTAGATATTTTGCACAGACTTATTCCCCCAACCAAATAAGATATTTTTTAACAGGATAAACTCACAAACCTAGTAGAGTTCTACCAGATAATCTCAATAACTAAACAAAACTTTACCAACAAAGTTCTAGAACCAAAGAGAGATTTTCATTGGATTATCTCAATAGCCAAACATGAATCTTTAAGAAAATTACACTATTGAAATAAACAATAGCATGACAGTACTACAATATTATTTCTATAAGTAGTTTTCACTCACAAGAAACTAAAACAACTTTTGGCAAAGAGATTATATAAAAGAGAGAGAGGAAGATAATAGTAAAATGGTAAGAAATAGGAAAACTACTTTAAATTCATGTGATTTTGATCGATTAGAGACCTCATCTTTATTGAAGAAAATAAAGCTAAAAAAGGAAACAATCAATGAGTCAAAATAATGAGATAATCGATTATTGACCCCTTAATAATCGATTGTTTAAGCCACAAATAGAAGGTTTTGATATTTAGCCGTTTTCAAAATCATTAAGAGAATGCCCCCAATAAGTTTTAGACTCGAATTAGTAAAAACCATTGATTAGGTCATTAAGTCTAATCGATTATTAAGTTGTAAAAAGTCTTCCAATCAATCAGGCACTCCCCTTAAAAATTGGTCAAACCCTAAAAATAGTTTTAAGTAATTTTATAAAATAAAGATAGGTTTTTGTGAGATATTGGATCGAACTCTGGTATGGTCGAAGGGTAGCTTATTGGTTCGACATGATTAAGCATGAAGTCGAAGGTTGTTACATGCTTGTGTCGAAGATGCTAGGGTTGTTAGCATGTTAAATTAGGTTTTAGTGTTTAAACCCTAATTTGTTAAGTTAGCTTGTTTATTAAGTTGGCTTGTGTAATGGGCCTTGTGGGAAAAGCC
The DNA here is from genome assembly GCF_029867415.1 of Vicia villosa. Taxonomy (NCBI): domain Eukaryota; kingdom Viridiplantae; phylum Streptophyta; class Magnoliopsida; order Fabales; family Fabaceae; genus Vicia; species Vicia villosa. Next base: position 35,110,434 of record NC_081183.1, on the reverse strand, counting down.
CATTAGTTAGTATGTTAGGTTTTATTTTAAATAGCATACTAGTCTCTCATCATTGCAACACAACAAATCCTGATTTAGGGTGAGAGAGGTTATTTGTTATTCTTGTAAACTTGTAATCTTGTTTCCAAAGAGAAAGTAAAAGAATAGCAGTTATAACCAATTCTTGTGTTCTTCTTCTTCCTTGTCCTTTATTCTTCCCTTACATTATACTTTGTTCTTGGCATTGAATTCACAACAAATTGGTGCGGTGAGAGTGGAGAAGATGCCTTCAACAAAGTATGAGACTGAAAAGTTCACCGGAGTGAATGATTTCGGTCTGTGGCGCTTGAAGATGAAAGCCCTACTGGTTCAATAGGGTTGCTTGGAAGCGTTGAAGGGAGAGGCAGCCATGAATGCAGAATTGACTGCAGTGGAGAAGACGAATATGATCGAGAAAGCACACAGCACAATTTTGTTGAGCCTTGGTGATAAGGTTCTCCGGCAGGTATCAAAGGAGATGACGACATCAGGGTTATGGGTGAAACTTGAAAGTTTGTATATGACCAAATCGTTGGTAAATCGAATCTACCTGAAGCAAGCTTTGTATTCATTCAAGATGATTGAAGACAAAGTGTTGGCTGAGCAGTTGGATATGTTCAACAAGCTGATTCTTGATCTTGAAAATATTGATGCGAAGATCGATGATGAAGATCAAGCGCTGTTACTATTGTGTTGTTTGCCTCAATCACATGCTCACTTCAAAGAAACTCTCTTGTATGGAAGGGAGTCCCTGACGTTTGAAGAAGTTCAATCAGCCTTGTATTCTAAGGACTTGAATGAACGAAAGGAGCATAAACCTTCGATTATTGGTGAAGGTTTGGCTGTTAAAGAAAAATTCTTGCGAAAGGATGGTAAGTTTGACAAGAAGAAGGGAAAAAGCCAGTCGAAGTATTATAGTGGCGAATCATCTGGTATTCGATGCTATCATTGTAATAAGGAGGGTCACACGAGAAAGGTGTGCCCTGAACGCCTGAAAGATCATGGAGGTAAGGATAATGGCAATGCAGCCATTGTTCAAGATGATTTTGAATCATTTGATGTTCTTGTGGTTTCAAGCAGTGACTCGAGAAGAGAGTGGATTATGGATTCAGGTTGCACTTGGCACATGACTCCAAACAAAGACTTGTTCGAGGAATTATGTGATCAAGATGGTGGATCAGTATTACTGGGAAACAACAAGACTTGCAAAATTGCAGGTGTTGGATCTGTGAGATTCAAGCTTCATGATGAGTCAATAAGGTTGTTGACTGAAGTCAGGTATGTTCCTGATTTGAAGAGAAATCTACTTTCTCTTGGTGAATTCGACAAGAAAGGATATGTTTTCCAAGGAGAGAAAAGTATCCTAAGAGTCATGAAGGGGTCGAAGGAAGTCTTGAGAGGCGTGAAGAAACAAGGCTTGTATACCCTTGAGGCTGAAGTTGTAAGTGGTTCGACAACTGTTGCATCCACGAAACCTTTGTTGAAGACAGAAATCTGGCACATGAGATTGGGCCATGTCAGTGAAAGGGGTCTGGTCGAATTAGGGAAACAAAATATGCTTGGTGGAGACAAAGTCGAAAAGCTGAAGTTTTATGAACCCTGTGTATTTGGAAAATCTTGTAGAGTGAAGTTCAACAAAGGCAAACAAAGAACACATGGATTCCTTGATTACATCCATGCTGGTCTTTGGGGGCCTGCAAGGTTTCCATCACATTCAGGAGCAAGGTACTTTCTATCCATAATTGATGATTATTCCAGGAAGTTATGGGTATTCATCCAGAAGACTAAGGATGAAACTTTTGAGAATTTCAAAAATTGGAAGACTCTGGTAGAAAATCAGACTGGCAGGAAGGTCAAGAGGTTGAGAACCGATAATAGCCTTGAATTTTGCAATGAAGCATTCGACAACTTTTGTGATGACTCTGGCATTGCAAGGCACAAAACTACTGCAGGTACTCCACAACAAAATGGTTTGGCTGAAAGGTTTAATTAAACTATTTCGGAGAGAGTCAGATGCATGTTGATTAGTGCGGGGTTAAAGAAGGTGTTCTGGGCTGAGGCTGTTTCGACAGCAACATATCTGATAAACAGATGTCTTTCGACAGTGTTAGATATGAAGACACCTGAAGAAGTTTGGTCGGGACATCCACCAGATCTCGACAAACTGAGAGTATTTGGCTGCGTAGCCTATACTCACATTAGGCAAGACAAGGTCGAACATAGAGCTCTGAAATGCATGTTCATGGGATATCCTGAAGGAGTCAAAGCTTATAGGCTATGGTGCCTAGAGCCAGGTCACAAGAGGTGTATCACCAGTCGAGATGTAGTTTTCAATGAAGCTGAAATGGCTTTTAAGAAAACTGATGATGTTGGTCGAAGTATAGAAACATCTGACGAAGAGCTGGAACAAGTAGAGATTCCTGTTGAGGTGGAGCATGTTGATGCTGAATTGCATATCCCTAATGAAGTCGAAGAAGAAGTAGAGGATGCTGAGGAAATTGAGAAGAGCCATCAAGCCACCTCAGAGACTTGGGTATGCAGACCTTATAACTTATGCCTTAATCTCTGCAAGTGAGGTTCTAGACGAAGAACCTAGAGACTACAAGGAAGTTATGAGGAGTCGAAATAAGACTGAATGGTTGAAGTCCATGGATGATGAGATGAAATCTCTTCATAATAATCATACCTGAGAACTGATCAAGAAACCTGCTGGGGCAATGTTAGTCAGCTGTAAATGGATTTTCAAAGTTAAGGAAGGAATTGAAGGAGTGACGTCAAAAAGATACAAGGCAAGGATAGTTGCAAGGGATTTCACTCAGAAAGAAGGTGTCGACTTTAATGATGTGTTTTATCCTGTTGTGAAGTATAGGTCCATTCGAATGTTGCATGCCATGGTGGCACAGTTCAATCTTGAACTGGAACAGATGGATGTGAAGACTGCGTTCTTGTATGGTGATCTAGATGAAATGATCCTGATGAGGCAACCTAAAGGGTATGTTGAAAAGGGGAAGGAAGATTATGTGTGCAAGCTAAAGAGATCTTTGTATGGGCTAAAATAATCTCCTCGATAGTGGAATAGGAGATTTGACAAGTTCATGGCACGCATAAGTTTCATTAGAAGTTAGTTCGACCACTACATTTACTTCAGATTTCGACCTGGTAATTCATTTGTTATTTTGTTGCTTTATGTGGATGATATTCTCATAGCAAGCAACAATGTCAAAGATGTGATAAGGGTGAAGGCTGAACTCAATAAGGAGTTCAATATGAAGGATCTGGGAGCTGCTTCCAGGATTCTTGGAATTGACATTGAAGAGATAGAAAGAAGTCGAAGTTATGTTTATCTCAAGAGGCATATCTACGAAAGATTCTCGAAAGGTTTGGTATGTCGAATTCGAAGCCAGTTGTGACTCCTACAAACCCTCAATTCAAGCTGAGTATTCACCAGTGTCCCAGTACTGATGTTGAAAGAGCCTATATGAATAGCATCCCATATGCTAATATAGTTGGTTCTTTGATGTATGCTATGGTCTGTACTAGACCCGACATAGCATATGCAGTAAGTCTTGTAAGCAGGTACATGGCGAATCCTGGAAAGGCTCACTGGCAAGCATTGAAGTGGATTTTAAGGTACATAAATGGGTCTCTGAACAGGGTCCTAATTTATGATGGAGCCTTGGGTGAAGATAGTAAAGCAATAATCGAAGGATACGTCGACTCTGATTATGCAGGTTGTATGGATTCTAGAAAGTCTATTTCTGGATATGTTTTCATCATGTTTGGCACAACAATTAGTTGGAAAGCAACACTTCAGAAGGTTGTTGCTTTATCAACCACTGAAGCGGAGTATATTGCCCTAACTGAAGCTGTGAAAGAAGCATTGTGGCTTGAAGGTTTTGCTAAGGAGCTGAAACTTCAAGGAAAATGTATCACTGTTAAATTTGATAGTCAAAGTGCAATACACCTATCAAAGAACTCAGCCTATCATGATCGAACTAAGCACATTGATGTGAGGCTGCATTTCGTCAGAGGAGTAATCGAGTATGGAGAAGTCCAAGTGCTGAAGGTTTCGACTGAGGACAATGTTGTTGATATGATCACAAAGACATTGCCAAGTTGCAAGTTTTTCCACTGTATGCAGTTGCTAAAGCTGCATGAAGAAAGCTAGTTGTTCCCTTGGTGTTATAGAGTTAGATCCAAGGTGGAGATTTGTGAGATATTGGATCGAACTCTAGTATGGTCGAAGGGTAGCTTCTTGGTTCGACAGGATTAAACATGAAGTCATAGGTTGTTCACATGCTTGTGTCGAAGATGCTAGAGTTGTTAGCATGTTAAATTAGGTTTTAGTGTTTAAACCCTAATTTGTTAAGTTAGCTTGTTTATTAAGTTGGCTTGTGTAATGGGCCTTGTGGAAAAAGCCCATTAGTTAATATGTTAGGTTTTATTATAAATAGCATACTAGTCTCTCATCATTGCAACACAGCAAATCCTGATTTAGGGTGAGAGAGGTTATTTGTTATTCTTGTAAACTTGTAATCTTGTTTCCAAAGAGAAAGTAAAAGAATAGCAGTTATAACCAATTCTTGTGTTCTTCTTCTTCCTTGTCCTTTATTCTTCCCTTGCATTATACTTTGTTCTTGGCATTGAATTCACAACAGTTTTAAAAATATTTTAGGTGTATGTGTGTGAGTTGCCTTAGGCTCTGTTTGGTAAAAATAGCGGTTGATTGATAAGCTAGCTGATAGCATATGGCTGATGGCTGATGGCTGATAGCTTATAGCTTATAGCTGATGACTTATAGCTAATAAGCTAATTGAAGTGTTTGTTAAAATTAACGGTTCAACTAGGTGATTAGTTAAAATGACACAAAAGACATTTAATACATTATTATTTTATTTTAAATCAAAATAAATTATAGAGGGTAAAAGTGGATTTTAGTTAAAATAATAAGGGTAAAAATGGAATAAAAAATGATAAGCTATAAGCTAAAATGCTAATTGAAATAACGTCTGGAAAATAAGATACAAGTTAGTAAAATAAGCTATAAGCTCATGATGAAAAGACCGTTACAAAATAGATCTTATTGCTGTATGAGCTTATAAGCTATAAGCTCAAAAAAGAACATGTCAAACAGAGCCTTAGTATCTTAGGAGTTACTCTCCTACTTTTACATGATTCTGGTCACTCAGACAGACATGACTAAACGAGCTTCCACCTTTCCGCTCTTTCACAATTCGGAACTTTTTTAGTTCTTTTACTAGATACACCGATCATATAAGCAGTTCAATGAAAATTTGAATCTTGAAGACTTGACTTGAGATATTTTCAAATTAATCATCATCAAAGAGTTGAAAAAATATCACCACTAATTTTAACTGACTTCAGCACTATCATGTTTTATGTGGATTAAACAACATAAAGAACGTAAAGATATTTGTATATATCTTCTTAAATTGAATACTAAAGGAGTAAATTTAAATTCTGACTTGAAAAATATGTCATCATATGAAGTGATACATACATTGTTTTATGTGAATAATTTTAGTCCTCAGATTCCAAGAGTGTAGAACTAGTTCTTCAATTAAATAAAATTCCGATAGATGGTAGATACTTTTGACCCTAATGATACAAAATTTTCTTACCTATTGAATTTTTTATGTGGATTAATTCTTACCTATGGTTTTGAATTTACTTCCTAAACTAACTTTTATCTTATTTTTATCTTTTCAAACATGTAAATTAACTTCAAAACTAAATGGACAAAATTGGTGAATTCTTTCATGTTTCTTCACCAACTACACCAACCCAAAGTTATGAGAGTTGGGTATACCGCCCAAGAAATACATACATAGAATAAAGCATACTATATCTATAACAACCCATCAATGTGTATTAATATTAACCATCACTTTCTTAATTACCATCATCTCTTGCAATTAAGTTAAAAACAATGGCTTCAAGGAATGGTGAAGAAGAGAAAGTTGAACTTGGCTTCAATGATGTTCTTCATGAGACAAAGTCAAATAAGGATTGGATCCTTTTGTCTCTTAGAGTGGTTGCATTTTTAGCCACTACAGCTGCAACTCTTGTGATGGCACTCAACAAACAGACCAAGAGTTTTGTTGTTGGCACCATTGGTAACAATCCTATAACAGCTACTCTTTCTGCAAAGTTTAATCAAACTCCAGCTTTTATGTAAGATTCTACAATTAAAACATCATTGAATATAACTTGGTTATTTAGTTTGATCATTCAATTTATGTTAACATATCATTGTGTGGTGATAATACAGATTCTTTGTGATAGCAAATGGAAATGCTAGTCTCCATAACTTGGTGATGATAGCATTGGATGTATTAGGTCCTCAATATGATTACAAAGGACTTCGTCTCGCATTGATTGCAATATTAGACATGGTAAAAAAAATGTTTATCATCGAATTTTATAGGAAAAATTACTCTCACTTCCTTTGAAATCGGTTAAAATGATACTAACAGTTCCTATAATTTTAAAATATGCATTAACCAACTCTAAATTTATATATACCAACATAACTTTTTCGTAACAGACAAAAAAACATAGGTAAATATCATCTATAATTACAATTTTTATCTGTCACTGAAAACCTTCGTAAAAATGAGTGTAATTTTCCGTTAAATTTATATAAATTCTATAAATAATTTTTGAATTTTGATTAAATGATTATATATATTTTTTTGGAGGGAAGTTAACTATGGCTCTAGCATCAGCCGGAGATGGAGCAGCAACATTCATGTCAGAATTAGGAAGAAATGGTAATTCACATGCAAGGTGGGTTAAGATATGTGACAAATTTGAAAGTTATTGCAATAGAGGTGGTGGTGCACTCATTGCTTCTTTCATTGGCTTCATTCTTCTATTGATTATCACAGTGATGTCCATTGCTAAGCTTCTCAAGCCAAATCGCATTAGCCATGCTGCCAGTCCTTGATGATATGATAAATATGTACCATTATATTATACAAATGAATATGTTGTTCTTTCTATGTTAGTGTTTGGTATATGTAATTAGTTGTACTTTTGAAATACAAATAAAATTGTGCATTATATACAACTTCTTTGTTTTTGAAAATTTTAGAACTGTCGTAATTCTATTGACTCTTGGTAGGAACTTCATATAAGCAACCTAAATTTGTCAACCTTTCTATAAGGAAAAAGATGAACCGTTGAGAAACCTTGAACCATTCATGTAATTAAGACACGTTTATACTAAGGAAATTTTACCCGTACCCCTCCAATTATCCTCCACCCTAATAATTTACTTAATTTTATCAAAACACCCCTATTTATAAATTGTATATATTTTAAAATTTTATTTTATTTTCTCAATTTGATATCAAGTTTTTTCAGTCCATTGAGAGAAGTTGACAGAATTCTTGAAAATTTTGTGTACTGGAAGTCTTATCCCGACGTTATCTGATCCACAACATTACATCGAAAATCTTTTCTAGTATTCGGATACACATAGTTACACCGAAAATCTTTACCCTAAGTTTTGCGATACACAAATCCATTAGGAAGTCTTTTCCCTAGACTTCTGATCCACATATCAACAATACATCGTTTTACTTTCAAGTTATCCGGTCCAAAAACTTAACATATCGGAAAACTTTTGAGTAAGTTCTGCGAACCCTTTTTTGTTCATCGAAAGTTTTTGGTGAAAGACTTCCAGTTTGGTTTTTCTTTTCAAAGTTGATAAAATTGTTTTTTAGATCAATGGTGAGGCATAGAGGAAGTGACAGTAGATTCATTTGTTGCAAAGGCGTAGGACGAGGAGTGTTACCTTCCCAGATGTATAGGAAGAGCAAGTAGTGGACCCACACAGCAGCCGCTTCAATATCCCGATGGGCCGTACAACATGTCTCTTCTCGTATGATATGAGCACCATGTTACTCGTCTGTCATACCCCAAAATTTACCCATACTATTTCTCTTGTTCAGATTCAAATCAAGGTACAATGTTCAAAGACACTTCTCCTAAGCAAGAATTAGGGTTTGTTGTTCTAAGGGAAAATCAATGAACCAAAGACTCCAAGGCATCTCATATGATCTATGATACCCCACACTACCTCCATGACAAATTTCAGGTCTCAATTCAAAAGATTGATCACTCAATTGTTCAGAAAGTCAATAGTCGACTAGTTTGACCTAAAAGTCAACTGTGGTCAAAGTACAGTCAAAACTCCTGATTTTTGTCAACATCCTCATTTTGAAGTATCATTCACCATTTGATCAAGAATTGATCATGGTTCATCAAGGAAAGCTCAGAAATCAACAAAACCTGAAGTTTCTAAATTAGGAGAAAGTCAACTGAACTTTGACCAGCCATAACTTTCACATGGAACATCATAAATTTTCCATCCAAAGCTCAATTTGAAGGAAATTGAATTCTCTACAACTTTGTCTCTCACATGCCAAGGCCAAAAATGCTTCATTTAGGAGATATGAGCTAATACATTACAGGTCCTTCTAGAAGATCGCAAATAAAGCAGTTTTTTGTCAGGAGGAATATCATCAAGATAAAACCTCCAAATGAAAAATATGTTCCAAAGTGGCTTGTAGAGGACATCTTAAGGATTCCAAAAAGTCCTAGAACACTTCCATATGATAAATATTGAATGAGTTATGGCTTGCACAAGTTGGTCGATTTTTGAGAATTACATGAAGCCCTGAATGATGAAATTTATACTTTCGAGTATTGGGCCCAGGAATTTGTACTACCCACGTGATATTAAGCTTAAAAGAGGCCCAAGGATCAATTGATATTTATTTTACTATTTTATTTCATTTATTTTTGAATTTATTCATATAAATTCATTATTAAATCAAATAAAATCTAAATAAATCACAAATGAATGAAATAAAAGTATATGATTCAATCATCAAATAATCAATCAATCCAAATTGATTCTTAATTCATAAATATATGGAAAATGGTTGAAAAATAGATTGAATCAAAAATAGAAACTCTTGACTCAAAAGAATCAAATCATATTTCTCATTCAATACTTGATTTTTTCTTCAAATATTTTGACCTAATTATAGCCTCTATATAACCATAATTCCTTCAGCATTAGAGAGGACGAAATTGGAGAGGAAAAAACAAGGATTGGCCGGCAAAGGGGAACCCGTAGAAAGCTCAAAGAAATCCAAAAATCTGGAATTCGGTTTGAGAAATTGGAGAAGATTCAAAGGCCTCTGGAGATTCAGACACGTTCCTGGAGCGATATTGATCATTCCCCGATCGAAATCAAAGCCCAAAGCATCCTATACCGGCACTAGAACACTCACGGTTTGCTTGAAATTTCTTAGTTTCGATTACCTCTATTTGTGCATCATAAATAAATTTCGACTTCATAATATTGTTTGGTGTGATGCTTGCAAGCTATTGGTAATATTTAATTGAAGCTCAGGTTTGTATATAACGATACACCATAGCTAGGGTTACTGAGCTCTAAATTGGGGATCGTGAATAGAGCCAAAATCAATCCAAACCGAGGCCGTCAACGCGTTTAGAATGAGATACTGAATCGAAACATGTTCTTAATTGTTGTTTATCTGTTGTTTTGGGTGAATTCCGTATATGCAGGTGAGTCAGCTATGGCTAGCTTCGTAGCAAATCCCAGGGAATTTCGTAGCAAAAGCCCAGAAGGTTTGAACGAAGATGATTGTCATACCCCAAATTTGTCCTACCCTTTAACTTCTAACTGGCTTAGACTTTGCATTCATGTACATACATCGCTTAGGTCATAATCCATACCCATGCATTCGTATCATAGGTGTTATTCAAAGGGCCAGCAAGAAAAAGCTCCATTGCAAAGAAGTATGATCAGAGAATGAGAAAACTGAGGCATAATCATGTGCCTCTATGTTCATTGAAGTCCTCCTGGATTGGGGTGTCTCCCTGCTTTAAATCAGGGCGTTGATCGAAGAGTGCAAGCTTGCAAATCATCTGGTTCTTTAAATCAAGTTTTCTTTAACCAAAGTCAACCAGTTGACTTTCTGGTCAACATTTAATCAAAGGTGGCTTCTATGTGTGGAAAACTTCTCATACTGACTGTGTGGAGGTGTTTGTTTGACTGGATGTGAGTGAAAGAAATTTAATCGGGAATTTCATCAGTAGTCGAAAAAAATCGGGACGGTTGACTTTTGGGTCAAAATCGAGAAAATTATTCAAACATTGACTTTTGATGGAAAATTAATCAAGAAAAGTCGAAGAATGGATAAAATCGGGAGTTCGGCAAAAGGTTGGGGAAAAATAGAAAAAATAACAAAAAGGAAAGGTTTCAACACTTAGAAAAATTTTGGCATCTTAAAAGCTTGGCAAGCAGTCCACTTCACCATCAGGTTACACGTGGCAAATGACATTTTTTGAAGAAATTTCCAACATCAAAGTTGTTCCTCTCATGGAGGAGAACAACTTTGTAGTTGGACACTTTTTCATTTGAAGATTGTATGAAGAGCTAATTTGGTTTGAAGTTCCTGAAAATCCATTCAGCTTAAGTCCTGATCCAAGTCATAGGCCAAGTCATGACCTGGCATTTCATCGAGCACGTGGCATGCCAAATCTCAAGCTAAGTTTAGAGCCCTACAAAAATGCCATGGGAGCAAACTTGGTATGCTTCCATTCTTTGCCATGTCCTCTATGTAAGGAAACAAGATTTGAGTCATTTGGTTGAATATTAAATCATCTATGAAGCCTTAAAGTCGAGCCCTCGTCAAATCACCATTGCATGGCAAGCTGAGCCAGGCTCCTAAGGCACACGCACGCGTTATGTCAAACACATGGCGTGCTACTTTCAAATTCATTTTTAAAGAGTTCAAAGCCTCTCAACGGCCTACGATGAGTTCCAATCCCTTTAATCCCATGTCCTCTCTCCACTGATCAGAATATGTGGGAATTTAGTCGTGCTTTTGCCAAGTTATGGAGTTTTGAAGTCACTTGTCCGCAAACTGTATTTTTGTCAATGCCACAGTCAAGTCATGCCCAGCCCGTGTCTTGCATGCAATCAGTCTTGAGAAGCATAAATCCCATACCAATTTCATTGAGCTACAAGCATCATTTCACGAAATCCTCAACATCAATTTGGTTCTATCACATGTCATGTTTGCATTGGGCTTAAGTTTGTGTTAAACAATGACCTATAGCTAAGGTTATGCATGCACAAAGTTAGCACCATGGACATCCTGCTCTTAGCACTCCTGCAGCATACACACCCGCATTGCGTAATGTCTACAATCAACCTTTTCTTCATTGAGCCATGCACAAGGCTGTTGCGCGAAAGCACGCAGAAGGCTTGCCTTAATTGGACAACTTGTTCACTAAGTTTGAGAGGGAAATGATACTCTACACCACACACACCATAAGTTGCCATGAGCCACACATCTCAATATATAAACATCAAGCCCTCTCTCTTTCACGGACACGTTTCATTTTCTCATTTTTCACTCACAACCCTTACTTCCATTTTCAGTTTCACTCTCTTCTACTCTCCCTCACTCTCTCCACCTTCAACCACCGTAACAAACTCCTAACAAACCTCCAACCACCATAACAAACTCTTCCTTCATCAATCATCATCGCCACAGTTCTGAACCACCACCATCACCCTTCATCATCATCTTCCACTTCTTCATCATGAATCAACACGTCTCCATCACCACCTTCGTGGAGTAATCAGCTCCATCTGCTGTTCCTCGAAGCATCATCACAATCACCTTGCATATCTTCAGCATCAAAGCGGTACCACGAGTGAGATAACGAACTCAAGATCGCTGCAAGAACTTCGGATTTTATTTCTCAGAAATTGGTGGAAGCTTTTGGTATCAACGAACAATCGTCACCGCCATCTCGCGCAAAGATTTGCTGTAGAAACCTGTCTGTTCTTCACAATCCAAGATTCGTCAGGTAAGTTTCTCCAAACTCTCTCAACATGTTAGCCATATGCATTAGTGTTCAGTTTTTTTCTCAAGCTATGTTGCGGTTTACGTGAAGGGATTGCCATCTGAATGTTTGCATCGGGTGTTTAAGCTTTATATGGCATAAGGATTGTATTGCTGCCAAGATCTTGCGCTTTCCGGTTTCTTTAGAAGTTAGGGCTTAGGATTAGACTTCGGTTTAAAGCGTAGACTAAGAATTGACAAAAACTAATCATGGATTTGTAATCAGTGTGAAAAACCTAGTGGAAAGGCATAAGCTTTTTGATTTTCTGGGAAATTTCATCCCTGTCCGCCGCCGTCGTGGCCGGAGAAGACGACCGGAGGCGGCACTCCGGCGTCTCTGTGTGTGCATGGGATTTCGTCCCTCTGCCCTACGTGGCACGATCTCATTCGGTGTCATTCCAAGCTTTTGGCTTCTTTCTCTTTTACAATCATTTGAGTGATTTTTTGTCCTATTATACTTAAAATACCATGACCAATTGATGCAATGTTTACATATTAATTGAATGTTTTTTTTTTAGTTCAATCATGGTCTAGAATAATGAAATGAATACCATAGGATAAAATCTGTTTGGATTAGAAAATTTGGATCAATGTTTTAAATGTTGAAAACAGATGAGACCTTGGGCCACACGACATTCCTACCTTAAGCCCAATCATGATTCCTTTTTGTGTGCTAGTAGAAAAGATGATACAAAAAAAAGGGTTCTTCTGGGCTATTGATTGGGCCCTGCGCCCAGGATTACTCATGCACCATTATTTTCAGTTCACACCCCCCGAGCCCATGCTTAATTCCTAGTTTTTAGGATTTTTTTACTTAGTTTTTTGCTACTTCTTTTATGCAATAAAAATGACATAAGAACCTCATAAAAATACTAGTTTAGGCTTAGTAGCATTTAGAATTTCTTTCATAAAAAGGGTCATAAAAAAATAGTTTTTAGTTTAACTTTGCACTAATGTTTGAATTGCTTTTGTATCATTTACATGTTGATTTCTATATGATTTTTGTGTGACTTTGTTACTTGACTTCGGCCATATTTTTGGCCTATTTTAGAATCCATTAGACCTAAATAGGAATTAGAACAACTTAGATTAGAATTCAGAAATAGTTCCCTTTTTATTTTCTTTTTTTCTTTTCAACTTTTAAAATACTTAATAAATATCGATGAAGATCATACCGTTACTACACTTCATAGTAGGAAAGAAATGATTGGGGCGTAGGCCCCGATGTATGTTCTTTCCTACTTAGCGGAGAAGAAATGATTGAGGTGTGAAGCCTCGGTGTATTTCTTAACCGCTATTTAGAGAAACGATTGTGGCGTAGGCCTCGATGTGCATTCTCTAAATATTCACAAAAGAACTCCTTTTTGTATTTCCTTTACTTAGCGGAGAAGAAATGATTGAGGTGTGAAGCCTCGGTGTATTTCTTAACCGTTATTTAGAGAAACGATTGTGGCGTAGGCCTCGATGTGCGTTCTCTAAATATGCAAAACAAAACTCTTTTTGGTATGATCTAAGTCACAAAGTTAAAATCCCCATAAAAAACACCAATCAAAAACACTTCAAAAAACCCTAATAAATGGTCAGATTTAAAACAAAGTAAGGAAGTGATGCGAAGCCTTGTAGTAGGTTCTTGTCATCATGGAATTACCCTTAAAAGACACAAACCAATTCTCTCTCTCTTCCCTCTTTTCTTAAGGGCAAGTTATCTCCGCTCCATTGCATCCTAGGCGATCCCTTATGCAAGAGCGCGAGCGTTAACGCCGCCCAACTAAAAAACACCAAAACAAACAGAAAATCGTGAGCCGAGCTACGGTAACTCTGATTCCTGAAAAGGATACGTAGGCAGCGGGGTAGGGCCCGTGCGAGTACAATTCTTTATTTTCCCTACATTTTGCATTCATTCGCATTTAGATGTAGGCATAGGCATAGTACACACCCTTTAGATAGAAACAAACATAGGTGGATACCATCGAGTACGATGGGCGTGAGGGGTGCTAGCACCTTCCCTCGCGTAACCGACTCCCGTACCTTGATTCTCTGGTCGCAAGACCCTGTTCCTTCCTTTGTTAGGTTTTCTGATATTCCTTTCCCTTATGGGATAAATATATTGGTGGCGACTCTGTTCATTTTTCACGAGCGTGCGACAGCTGGCGACTCTGCTGGGGACGTTGCTAGACCTGTTGCTGGTCCATCCTTAGCGAGTCGATCCTAGCCTGTGTTTGTTTGTTTATTTACTGGGTGTTTATTTGTTTTTATGTCTATACCTTGTATATATGTTTGCATGTTTATTTTTCTGCTTGCATATCATGTTTATTTCTGTTTGCACATCATGCATATGGATTATATTCTGTGTTCCTTGGGGTCTTCTGTTCTGTTTTGCAGGTTGGGTGGGGTGTTCTATGAGGTAAAAGGCCCAATACCCAGGCCAGAGTGACACATAGGATACCTAGGATAGAGTGGATAGTCATGACGCCGATGAGATGTCAGGTCTTGTCTAGTGCGATCATGAGACCCACGCCCAGTCGAGGTCCAAATGGGGTATCATTGTTGGCATGTAGATGCAACAACATTGGTGCCTCAGGAGGACTGATAACGCTGGTTGCCATTTTTGACCTACCCTGACCTAGACTACACCCGTGAGTGGGGAGGGATATACATGACAGGTACCGTTGGTGACTATTTGGTTCTGTTGTTGATTATTTGGTTCTATTGATGATTATGGTTCTTCTGGTTCTCTGATCTATGCCGGACCTTTGATCCTATGACATCTTCTTGCTCAGAATTATTGCCTTGGTCCCTCTATGTCGTGGGGACCCAATCTGCATCATTTTCATCATAGCATGTTTACATTTCAAAAAAAAAAGAAAGAAAAAAGAAAGAAAAGAAAGAAAAGAAAGAAAAGAAAAAAGTTAATTCTCATTTGCATGTCATTTTTCAGGGTATCCAGAAAATATCAATCTCTGTCAAGAATGGATAACAACGTGACCGTCAATCAAGGAGCTACAAGGCGCACACACACTTATACTTTCCATCGCGAGGGTATGGTTCAATTGGGACAATTGGGTGAATTGGTTACTGGTCAAAATGAAACAGTGTTCAGTGACAACTATGGCAACATATTATCTCTTCTGTACTCGCGTGTTGACGAATGGGCCTTATCTACTCTTCTTCAGTTCTACGACCCAGATATCCGTTGTTTCACATTTTCAGATTATCAGCTAGCTCCCACTCTCGAAGAGTACTCTTACCTCCTCAACATCAAGATTCAACACAGAGTGCCTTTTGTTTGTGTCCCGGAGAAACCTAGGTTGGACTACATTGCCAACGCTCTTTATTTGAGCTTGGGAGACGTTCATGATAACTGGAAGAAGAATGGTGATACTCATGGCTTCTACATGAGTTTCTTGGTTGAAAAAGCTCAAGAATTTGCTGACAAAGGAATATGGGGGGCTTTCAATGCTATTTTGGCCGCTCTGATCTACGGAATTGTGATGTTTCCCAACATTCACAAGTTCGTTGATTTGGCTGCTATATGTCTTTTTATGGACAAGAATCCAATACCCACCCTATTGGCTGACACATATTATTCCATTCACTCTCGGCATGGTAAAAGAGGGGCTATTCGAGGTTGCTTGCCGCTGTTGTATAAATGGTTCAAATCTCACTTGCCTGCTAGTGGTCCGTTTGTTACCTCTACTCAGAAATGGTCTCAGAGAATCATGGGACTCACTGCAAACGACATCATATGGTATCAATTCCGAACAGGCATATCTGAAGTCATTATTAGGTGCGAAAACTTTGGTAACGTCCCGCTCATTGGGACAAGAGGATGTATTAACTACAACCCAGTTCTAGCCCTTCGTCAGTTGGGCTATACCATGAAGAGTGGGCCTTCGGATAGGGAGATTTACCAATCCGTGTACTTTGAAAAGAGAGCTGACCCTGTAGCGCTTGAGGAAATCAGGAAGGCCTGGAATAACATTCATATAGGTGAGAGATCCACTCTGGGAGCCAAGAATGCCATTGCTATGGAGCCCTATACCGATTGGGTTAAGGAGAGAGTCAAGACACTTTTGTTACCATTCCCGGAGGTCCCTCTCTTGTATGCACAACCTCCGAAGATATCGGAAACTATGGTATCGAGGGAACGTTTTGACCAGGTCCGCGTCGCCAATTTGAGACTGAAAGAGAAAGATAGGGATATGGATTTGAAGCGCTATTTCCTTAAGCAGACAAAGAATGAACTGGCCCGTGAACTTAAAACTCTCAAAGGAGAGTCTTCTCAAGCCAGGAAAAGAGTTAGAACTGAAAAGGACGGAAAAGCTGTTGTTGCTCCTACTGAAGACCCTCAAAAGGTTATAGAAAAGATTATAAAGGAAGAAAAAGAGAAGCTCAGACGAGAGTACCAAGAAGACCTGAAAGCCCACAAGCTCCGACTGGAGAAAGAAACCAAATATGAGTTGAGGACCATGAAGAAGAAATTGGAAGAGGAGACCACTCAGAGAATAGCAGTTGAGACCCAACTGAAAGGAAGTCACCTCCGCACCGCCCGACTAGCTGAAGAGAATGTCAAGCTCAGAGATCAAATGATGAGTGAAGCAAATGCACTTGAGAAGACCTATATCCCAGAATGCAAAGGGTGTGACGAACTTAGGGATTGCTGCAAGAATCTAGACACGCAGTTATTCCGAAAGGATGAAGTGATCCAAAGCCTTGTCAAAGGAAGAGATCGGGAGACGACTAAGAAGCTATTTGACGAAACAAAGAAGTGGAGTGACGCCCATTTCAGACAAGGAGGGCCTTTGTTCTACATTGAGATGAATTGATAATTGAATTTGTTTGTAGATCACCACCAAATTTGTTGGATGGGGTCTCTATTGCTCTTTGTATTGAAACATTGTTATTTGTGTTTGAACCTACTCGCCTTAGGGAGCTATTATGAATGAAATGAATTGCTTTCCGTTTTCACTTGATATCTCTCTCGTCACGTTGTTATTTGTTCTTGACTATCAATCTTACTTTGGATACCCTGAAAATGACACAACACATCATATGCACACATGCACTCATACATTCACATTGTCACATTGCATTTTTCAGGTTGTTATACAAGACACTAATTGGGGTCCCTTACAAAACAAATTTCTTTTCCGACGACGAAGCTGACTTTCTTACATCCTTACCGTACCAGGAGCAACGAGAGAATCATGGATCAATTTGAACAGAGTCAAGCTGCCCTCCGTAGGGATATGGATGTTATGGGGGAAAGAATGACCCAACTTATGGAGACTCTTCATGTCGTTGTCCAAGGGCAAGAAGAGCTCAGAAAGAGCGTTGCTGGGATGGTCAAAGATACTCCTACCAACTCTGCTGATGGGGGAGTAAAAACTAAAGAGATTCCTGTTGAGGGAATAGCAAAAGTAGTCGATGACCACCATGAGGTTATTGATCTTGAACATGATCTTACTGCTGAGTTGACTGAGACTGCTAAGATGTACCAAGCTCTTGAAGAACGTCTTAAGGCTGTTGAGGTTGCTAAAACTTCGAGTTTCAACACTGCTGCTCTATGCTTGGTACCTGGGATTGTGATTCCCCCGAAGTTCAAGGTGCCAGACTTTGATAAGTATAAAGGAGTCACCTGCCCAGAGACTCACCTTCGTTCCTATTGCCGTAAGATGGCCGCTCATGCTAAGAATGAACCACTACTGATGCACTTCTTTCAGGATAGTCTCACTGGAGCCCCGTTGGAGTGGTACATGAAACTTGAGAGGTCTAATGTCAGTACTTGGGGACAACTTGTCGACGCCTTCTTGAAACAATACCACTACAATACAGCTATGGCTCCTAGCCGTGCCCAGCTACAAAATATGTCAAGGAAGCCTGACGAGTCATTTAAGGAGTACGCCCAGAGGTGGCGTGAACTTGCTGCTCGAGTTCAACCTCCTCTTCTCGACCGTGAGTTGATTGATCTGTTCATGGGGACTCTGAAGGGGCCGTATCTTCAGCACATGGTTAGTAATACTTCTCCGTCCTTCTCAGATGTGGTCATCATTGGTGAACGGGTTGAAAACTGTGTTAAAGCTGGTACTATTCAAGATGTCGCTACTCCTAGCAGTTCTAACGGTAATGGTAAGAAGCCGTATTCTGGGTTTGTGAAGAAGAGGGAAGGTGAGACTAGCACCGCTTCTGTTGATCAAGGCCGAGCTCCCGCATATTCTGCTGTTCCACCTCCTTATTATCCGGTGCCTTATGCTGTTCCTGGTCCATATGTCCCTCAGGCATATGCTGCTGCTCTCCCGCAACCTTGGATGGCCCCTCAACAGCCTTTCGTGCCACAACAACCAGCTGCTGCTCCTCAGAATCGCCAACAGAATCCTAAGCCTCAAGGTCAGAGAGGTCCACAGAGGCAAAGATACCCTGACAGGCGTATAGATCCGGTTCCCATGCCGTATGCTCAGCTTCTCCCCCAGTTGCTTGCCGGTCAATTGGTATAACTCCGTGAACTTGGACCTCCACCTAGTCCTCTCCCTCCTGGTTATGATGTTAATGCTCGATGTGAATTTCATTCAGGGGCCCCGGGCCATACTATTGAAAAGTGTAGAGCATTGAAGTACAAAGTTCAGGATCTCCTTGATGACAAACTTATCTCGTTCGCCCCTACTGGTCCTAATGTGCAGAATAATCCTATGCCTCCTCATGCTGGTGCGACCAATGCTGTTGAGTTATGTGATGATCAGATCCTAGTAAATGATGTTAATGAGGTTAGGATGCCGCTAGCAGTTATCAGAGAATATCTTATGCAACAAAAGGTTTTGTGTGAACTACATGACTACTGTTTGCAATGTTCTTCTAACCCTGAGGAATGCACTAGGTTGAAAGAAGAAATCCAGAAACTAATTGATGAAGGTGTTCTTAGAGTGGAAAGGGTCGTTCCTGTCGAAGATGTGGCTACTCTAGAGATACCTTACCATCCTGCTGAGGTGTCAAAAAATCAGAATACTCCTTTGGTCATTCGTGCTCCGAGTACTCCCTTGGTCATTCAGGCTCCGAGGACTCCGTTGGTTATTCAGGTTCCAAATGCTCCTTCGACTCCTCCAACCTCGTCTCTTGTTCCTTCTCCTGTGAATGATTCTAAGGCTGTCCCTTGGAGCTATAATGCCGTGTTTATTCGAGGGAAGAAATATGATTGTCCTCCAGTGGGTAATTCGAGCATCACTAATATTACTGGCACTAGTGGCATTACCCGTAGTGGTCGGATCTTTGCTGCCCCTCCTCCACCTCCTAAAGAGACCAATAAAGAGGCTAGTACACAAGCAAAAGGAAAGCAAGTTGCTGTTGATCCTCCTGTAACACGTAATGCACAAGATGCCGAGCAACTCTTGAAGATCATTAAGAAAAGTGATTACAAAGTGATTGATCAACTTGACCAAACTCAAGCTAAAATCTCCATCTTGTCCCTTTTGGTGCACTCAGAAGCTCATCGTGATGCTCTGATGAAAGTTCTGGCTTCCGCTCACGTAACGCAAGACATTACCGTGCCTCAGTTTGAAGGGGTTGTGACCAACATTGCTGCTGGTAATTGTTTGGGTTTTTCTGATGATGAACTTCCACCTGAGGGTAGGGCACACAATAAAGCGTTACATATCTCCGTCAAGTGTCTCGATGCTGTGTTGTCCCGGGTTCTGATTGATACAGGTTCTTCTCTTAACGTGATGCCCAAGGCCACTTTGTTTAAATTGAGTATGGATGGGATTATGATGAGACCGTGCACTATGAGTGTTAGAGCATTTGATGGTTCTAGAAGGTCCGTAGAAGGAGAAATTGATCTGCCAGTCTTGATTGGTCCTCACATGTTCTACATTGCCTTCTACGTTATGGATATAAACCCTTCGTACACTTGCCTCTTGGGTCGTCCTTGGATTCATGCTGCTGGAGCTGTGACATCTACTCTCCATCAGTGCTTGAAATTTGTTGTGAGTGACAAGATTGTTGTGATCACTGGTGAAGAGGATTTGATAGTCAATAATCTGGCATCATACCGTTATGTTGAAGTGGAGGGAGAGATACAAGAGACACCTTTTCAAGCCTTAGAGATTGTGTCAGTGGACAAACTCCCTGTGGTCGAGAATAAGAAGGAACTCGGAGCGCCCCTCTCGTCTTTAAATGATGCTAAGGCTTTCTTAGAAGCTGGTACTCCCCATAGTGCCTGGGGCAAGCTGATTGACGTTCAAGAGAAGCGAGACAAGTATGGCCTTGGGTATCAACCATCTTCTTCTGCTCAGCTCAGCATAATTCCTGGAAAGAAGGTGATTCCCCCCATTTCTCAGGTGTTCGTCAGTGCAAGCACCAGTTCTGGAAGTCAAGTTCTCGCCGTGGATGATGATGATAAAGAAGATCTCTCCAGATTCATTTGCCATGCTGCGCCTGGACAGGAACTCAACAATTGGACCATCTTGGACACCCCTAGAGTCACTTTTATGGAGATGTAATTTTCTTGTTTCGATAAGTCATATGCTTCGCCCTAAGCATTTTGACCATTTGTATAAAGAAGGGCCCCCATGTTGTTTCAATTTGTTTAATATTGAATGAAAATCATATCTTCGCATGCAATTACTGTTCCATTTCTTTCATTTTTGTTTTTTACTTTAAAAACTTTTTCAAAATGGCAAAGCTTTTCTTTTTTTCTCTTTTTATGTGTTGCATTCTAAGGCATAAATCATCCATCGTGCAGATCCGGCTCGAATTCCATCAAGAATGATAATGTTACAGTTCCACGTCTTAATATCCTTGAGAATCCAATTGACCAAGCTGATGAGGATAGTGGGGAAGATTGTGAGGTCCCTGAGGAATTGGCAAGACTTTTGAGACAAGAGGAGAAATCTATTCAGCCACATCAGGAAGCCATAGAAATCATCAACCTCGGTTCAGAAGAAACAAAGAGAGAAGTCAAGATAGGGGCTGCTTTGCAAAATGATGTAAAGAGAAGGTTGATTGAGCTGCTTCGAGAGTATGTTGACATCTTCGCCTGGTCATACGAAGACATGCCTGGTTTAGACACGGATATAGTTATGCACAGGTTACCGCTCAAACCAGAATGTCCGCCCGTAAAGCAAAAACCGCGAAGAACTCGACCTGATATGGCTTTGAAAATCAAGGAAGAAGTTGAAAAACAGTTGAAGGCTGGTTTCTTATCTGTGTGTGAGTATCCTCCTTGGATTGCAAACATAGTACCTGTTCCTAAGAAGGACGGAAAGGTACGCATGTGTGTTGACTACCGAGATTTGAATATGGCAAGTCCGAAGGATGATTTCCCTCTGCCTCATATTGATGTGCTAGTCGACAACACTGCTCAGTATTCGGTGTTCTCCTTCATGGATGGTTTTTCTGGCTATAATCAAATAAAGATGGCTCCTGAAGATATGACCAAGACTACCTTTACTACTCCGTGGGGTACGTATTGTTATAAGGTGATGCCTTTTGGTCTTAAGAATGCTGGTGCAACATACCAACGAGCTATGGTGACTCTCTTCCATGACATGATCCATAAAGAGATTGAGGTGTACGTCGATGATATGATTGCAAAATCCCAAACTGAGGAGGAACATTTGGTATATCTTGAGAAATTGTTTGCTCGTCTGCGAAAATTCAAGTTGAGGCTTAATCCAAACAAGTGCACTTTTGGAGTGCGATCAGGAAAGTTACTTGGATTCATTGTGAGTCAACGAGGGATTGAGGTCGACCCTGATAAAGTAAGAGCAATACAGAACATGCCAGCACCGAAGAATGAAAAAGAAGTTCGAGGGTTCCTTGGGAGATTGAATTACATAGCCAGGTTCATTTCTCATCTCACTGACACCTGTGAACCCATCTTTAAGTTGCTGCGCAAGAATCAAGATATCCGTTGGGATGATCATTGTCAAGAAGCTTTTGAGAAGATTAAACAGTATCTCCAAGAGCCGCCAATTCTCATGCCTCCGGTTCCTGGGAGGCCGCTTCTTATGTACTTAACTGTGCTTGAAGGATCTATGGGGTGTGTGCTGGGCCAACATGACGAGTCTGGTCGAAAAGAGTGCGCCATTTATTACCTGAGCAAAAAGTTTACCGATTGTGAATCCCGTTACTCACTACTCGAGAAAACTTGCTGTGCTTTGGTATGGGCTGCTCGCCGACTAAGGCAGTACATGTTGACTCACACCACTCTATTGATCTCCAAAATGGACCCGATAAAGTACATCTTTGAAAAACCGGCCCTTACAGGAAGACTAGACCGGTGGCAAATGCTTTTGTCAGAATATGATATCCAGTATGTCACACAGAAGGCCATCAAAGGAAGTGTCCTTGCAGATCATCTTGCTCATCAGCCATTAGAAGAGTATCAGTCAATGAAGTTTGACTTTCCTGATGAAGATATCATGAAACTAGATGGTAATGAAGGACCCGAACCAGGAGAGCGATGGACTCTCACGTTCGATGGTGCATCAAATGCCGTGGGCCATGGTATTGGGGCAGTTTTGACTTCTCCCCGTCAAACTCACATCCCTTTCACAGCTAGAATATGCTTTGATTGCACAAACAATGTCGCAGAATACGAAGCTTGCATAATGGGTCTCGAAGCAGCCATTGATATGAGGATCAAGATCCTTGAGGTGTATGGGGATTCTGCCTTGGTTATACATCAAGTGAGAGGTGATTGGGAGACAAGACACCCCAATTTAGTTCCTTATAAGGACTATATCTTGGAGTTGCTGCCTGCTTTCGAGGAAATCACTTTCAATCACATCCCCCGAGAGGAAAATCAATTGGCAGATGCTTTGGCTACTTTGGCGGCTATGTTCAGAGTTAGCTCCCCTAAGGAAGTGCCAGACATAACGATCCTCCGTTACAAAGAGCCTGCCCATGCATTCTCTGCTCATTGTCTCACTACTGAAGATGTGTATGATGAAAAGCCATGGTATTACGACATCAAGAGGTATGTTGAGAAGCAAGAGTATCCCGAAGATGCTACGATTGGTGATAAGCGAACGCTTCGAAGGTTAGCATCCAAATTCTTCTTGTCAGGAGACGTCCTGTACAAAAGAAACTATGATTCAGTTTTGCTCAGATGCGTGGATAGACACGAAGCAGAAGTGATCATGCGGGAAATTCATGAAGGATCTTTTGGAACTCATTCCAGTGGGCATTCTATGGCCAAAAAGATCTTGCGAGCGGGATATTACTGGATGACAATTGAAAGTGATTGTTATGTATACGTGAAGAAGTGCCACAAATGCCAAGTGTATGCTGATAGAATTCATGTTCCTCCAACTCCTTTGAATGTTCTAACATCACCTTGGCCCTTTGCTATGTGGGGCTGTCGCACGCTCGCGAAAATGTGAACAGAGTCGCCACCAATATATTTATCCCATAAGGGAAAGGAATATCAGAAAACCTGGAATAAAGAAAGGATAAGAAAAAGGTCTTTCGACCAGAGATAGGGTACGGGAGTCGGTTACGCAAGGGGAAGGTGCTAGCACCCCTCACGTCTGTGGTACTCCACAGGATCCACTTATGTTTGTTCTATTCTAAGGGTGTATAAATCTAAAGCTTAATTACTAAGGGAATGCATGCAAATGAAAGAAAAGAAACACGGGGAAAATAAGGTTTATAAATAATTGTGCTCGCTTAGGCCCCGCGACCTAATGCCTACGTATCCTTTTCAGGAATCAGAGCGCCGTAGTTCGGCTCTATATTTTTTGTTTGTTTTTGTGTTTTTTAGTTGAACAGTTGCATTCGCACTCCGCTGCTCGACCTCTGGAGTCTTAAGCTGGGAATGGAGCGGAAATAACGTGTCCGATAAGGAGAAAGAATGCCCTGAAGGCAAGAGAAAGAATGCCTCGGAGGCAAGGGAGAGAAGAGAGAAAATTGGTTTGTATTTTTTATGTAACTTCATGATGAACAAAACCCAATACAAGGTTTCGCACCACTTCATTACTTTGTTTAGGTCTGAGCCTTTATTAAGTGTTTTAAATGTTTTTGATTGGTGATTTTTAAGGGATTTTAATCTGCGAGTTGAATCACATAGAATGTATGATGTCAAAGAAACAGATTAGGGAATGAATCCCACTCATTTCTCTACATGGATAGAGAAACAGATTAGGGAATGAATCCCACTCATTTCTCTAATAATCGAGAAACAGATTAGGGAATGAATCCCACTCATTTCTCTTTGTAGTGATCGAGAAACAGATTAGGGAATGAATCCCACTCATTTCTCTCTCACTAAGTGTTCGAGAAACAGATTAGGGAATAAATCCCACTCGTTTCTCTCCCACTTTTAATGTGATTCGCCTCTTCCTTTGTTAAGTGTTTTAAAGTTGAAAAGGAAAATAAACAAAACTAGCCTAAGATGAAAACTAGCCTAATATGATGGGAACCTCTAATTCCTAAAGTTGTCATGGTTTCTACCTAATGGTTAGGAGCAAAAAGAGACATGAGAATATAAGCATAAGCGGAGATCGAAATTACAAGTAAAAATACAAGTAAATAACGATACAAGAATTAGTGTAAAATGGCTAACATAAACACTTGAAAATATGGTACAAGACATGAAAGTGAACAATGCAAAATAGTACAAAAATCGAATTTAAAATACTATTATTTTTTATATGGTTTTTATGAAGGAAATTGAATTAGAAATCAAGCAAAAGAATTAAAATAAAAGCCTAAACTAATTATTTTTTTTGATTATTTTTATATGTCAAAATTTAGTATTAAGGTCTACAAATATAGGAGAAAAATCAGTTTTAATTACTAAAAGAAATGGCAAAGTATCTAATTACCTAAATTAAAACTAATGGGAACAGGGGGGTGAACATTGAAATACGGTGTGAAGAGTAATGTTGGGCGCAGGCCCATGGTGTTGGCCCAGAGGTTGTTTTTTGTTATTGTTTCAGACAAATGGGCCAAGGGGGGGTGCCAGCAGCGCTTTTGGCCCAAGACTGTGTTATTTGATCCATAGCCAATAATTCAGATTCTGATTCAATTAATTGCCAGATTAAAATTTAAACAAGTCAGATTATAATTACTTAATTAACATTAAATCAGATTAACGTCAAATTAAAAAATTAAAAGGAATTGAAAATTAAAAAGGGATTAGGTTTACCTCTTAAGAGTTGAGACGATTGAAATTGCTCGTGGCTCCTTCTCCCTCTTCACGCAAATACGACGGCGGTGCACGGAATCGGCTTCTCCGATCAACCTTCTTGGCGAGCCTCCGTCGTTATGGCGAACAAACTCCGCTTCGGCTCAACTTCTTGATTCAGACTCATTCGATTCTTCTCTCAAATCGTCCGTCTTTGGCTCTCCCTCAATCCGTTATCTGCTCTCGTTTGACATTGTCTTCTCTCCAATCTCCTTCTTTTTTCTTGTTTCAGATGATTATTGCTGGTTGAAAGTTGACGAATTTGTGAAGAACGATGACGATTAGAGGTTGCGGAAGTTGTTGAAGATTGAAGAATCTGGTGGTTGAAGGACGAAGATGATGTTGAATCGTTGATACCACTTGCGATGCAATGATGAAGATGATGAATTGCGTGAAGAGCCGAAATGAGTTTGAGAAGTGGTGATGATGAATGGTTGAATGATGTTGAGGAATTTTGGTGAAGATGGTTGTGTGAAGAAGGTGGTTCAGAGAGAGTGATGAAAGAGCAGAGTGATGGAGAAGGTGCAGAGATGAATCGAGAGAGTGGTGGGGATGAAGGTTCAGAGATGAAGAATGGTGGAAGAGTGAAGACTGAAAATGGTGAAAAATGGTGGAGTGGTGATGAATGAGAGAGATGGTTCAAGGTGAGAAAGATGGGAGAGAGTGAAGGTGAGTTTGAAGAATGAATAGAAAAATGGTGGAGAATGGTGAATTGAAAATGGTTATGGAAGTGAAGGGAGAGTGAAAGTGAAGAGGATAAAAATGGTGGAAGAAGACTGAATGAAGGTGGAGGTCCTGATTTATAGAAGTGGAGATGAAGAAGATTCAAGGTTCGCCCCACTCTTGATTTTCTGATTTCTGTTATATTCTGTTGAGTTTCTGTTATCTGTTATAGGTCTGTTAGGGTTGTTAGGAATTGGTTAGAGTTAGTTTTCTGTTACTAGGTAGTTAGAATTCAGTTATAGGTGGTTATAGAAGTTGGTTAGAAACTCTGCTAAGTGGTTAAAAACTGTTATGGGGGGAATTAAAAACTGGTTTTGATAATTAACTGGCAGTTAGGGAATTTAGTTAGGAAAAGTTAGGGACAGGTTGAACATTAGGAGTAAGTTAGATACAAATAGGTATTTATGTGTAGAGATCCTCTTAGTGAATTTGACTAATGCTGAACCGGTTTATCATATGTGAACTTTTGCGAAGTGCAGGCTGTTTTTTGTAGACTGTTTTATTTCTGAACTGATTTTGCTGCCAAACTCTTTTTTGCATCGCATTTGACCGTACAAGCATGACACTGACTTTGTGGATTTGGAATGAAATATCCGAACATGATGGTATGCTGCAAGCTGAAGAATGCTTGAATATGTGAAGTGAATTGTCTTGAATGTGAGGTACTTCATTGAACTTGTGAAGTTATGTATTGATTGTTGGCTGCTGTTTGAACTGTTTTTTCTGATAAATTTTCTGAACCGATGTATGTTGGAATTATGCAGGTATGGTATGATGGAAGCGGCAAGGTGAACGTGAAAGACTTGGCATAGCGGATCAAGGCATGGGATGAGGCTTGAGGATTAGGAGAAATGTGAAGATGGAATAGAATTAGGCTTAGCCCAGTAGAGCAAATCAATCAGTTTGGGATATTAATTATTTGTAACTATAAACTGTTAGTTTAAACTGAAGAATGAATTGGCTAATGTATAGTACATGGGGATTTAGGATGTATAATCTTTGGACTTTGAATGTCTTTGTAACTTGGATGCCTTGAAGTTTGTAGGTTCATAGATGTAATCTTATAATGTAATAACAGGGCATTTGGACTTCTAGATATGTAATCATATGGTTTCGCAATATTTGAACTTGGATGATGTAAACTCTCTTGGAATGTATTTGTGATGCAACTTCGCTTTTGGAATCCTTTTTATAGGTTATGATCATGGTCAAGCACCAATACAACTCCGTATGAACTTTAAAAGTTCAAATTGACTTTCTTTGTATCACTGGCACGAACATCATTTGAAAGTGAATACTAAATATCTTGAATGTGCTTGAGGTCAACACCCCACTTTTATAATTAATTTTTATCAAAAGTCCACCACATGCTAATAACTTCTTTCTTGGTTCATGGTCCAAGATAACTTGTTCCTTTTTTGTCTAAATGAAACTCACCATGTATCGCACCATAACTCATAATTTGACCAGTGCACCAGATAATAGTGTCCAAACTCCATAAGAGGATCCTTTTGATTGCAACATGAATAGGGAAATAAACCCTAATCCAGTCGATGCCTTTGATCCATCACCACTAATTTAATGAAGCAACATTGTTCTTAATGAATGTATGATGTGTTAATGACCTAATGGATGAGATTATGAGATGCCTAAGCCAATTGGAAGTAAAATTAGGTGGGCAAATTTTGGGGTACAACAGCTGCCCCTATTTAATCGTCTTAAACCTGAAAGTGAGATTGGCGTTGGCCTTTCGAACATTCAAGGTAGAAGAAGATTAAATATCAAGAGAACCTGAAAATTTGCCTGATGAGAGATAAGATCCACTGGGGAAGAAACAGTGTCAACTCCACTGAGGAAAAGTGTATCAATTCTGGATCGAACAAATTAACTCTGGGTTAAAAATGAAATAAAACTCAACTTTGGGGTTGAAAAAAGAAAAGTAGGTCAACTCTGGGTCGAAGAATAAAGGGGAAGTCAACTCTGGGTTGGATAAGAGGTGAACATCACTTCTGGGTTGAGAACGGAAAGTGAAATCAGTATCGGTGGGGAGAGATATAGGCGTCAACTCTGGGTTGAGAAAGAGAGCAAGGAAATCAATTCTGGGTCGAACAATGGATAAACATCAACTCTGGGTTGAATAACAAGAGATAGACATCAACTCTGGGTTGAGAGAAGGTACTTCAAATCTGGGTTGAAAGAGGAAAGATGAACAATTAGAAACAACGATCAACTCTGGGTTGAATGGGAAAGAAAGAAGATGACCGTCAACTCTGAGTTGAGTGGAAAAAGAGAAAAGATAACTGTCAACTCTGGGTTGAGTGAGAAAAGAGAAAAGATAACTGTCAACTCTGGGTTGAGTGAGAAAAGAGAAAAGATAACCGTCAACTCTGGGTTGAGTGGGAAAGGACAAATGATGACCGTCAACTCTAGGTTGAGTGGGAAAGGATAAAAGATAACAGTCAACTCTGGGTTGAGTGGGAAGGAGAAGTCAATTCTGGATTGAATAAAAGATAACCGTCAACTCTGGGTTGAGTGGGAAAGAAAGACAAGGATCAACTCTGGGTTGAATAAAGGATAACCGTCAACTCTAGGTTGAGTGGGCAAGAAAGACAAGGATCAACTCTGGGTTGAATAAAAGATAACCGTCAACTCTGGGTTGAGTGGGAAAGAAAGACAAGGATCAACTCTGGGTTGAATAAAAGATAACCGTCAACTCTGGGTTGAGTGGGAAAGAAAGACAAGGATCAACTCTGGGTTGAATAAAAGATAACCGTCAACTCTGGGTTGAATAAAAGAAAAGATAACCGTCAACTCTGGGTTGAGTGGGAAAAGGATAATCAATTCTGGATTGAACAAAGGATAACCGTCAACTCTGGGTTGAGTGGGAAAAGACAAAAGATAACCGTCAACTCTGGGTTGAGTGGGAAAAGGAAAGAATCAACTCTGGGTTGAATAAAAGATGACCGTCAACTCTGGGTTGAGTGGGAAAATATAATTAACTCGGGGTTAAAGGATGAAAGGAAAATCAACTCTGGGTTGAACACAAAACATCAACTCTGGGTTGAAGAAAGATGAACATGATTGACTTTGGGGGATGACACCACAATGGTAACTCTGAGTGATCCAGTGGAATATCAATTGAATACTTATAGGGACCTCGTCTGATGAGTAACTTGGCTTATGCTTCATATGTGATGCTTGATTTGTTTTATGCACTTTTGGAGATGCAATGTAATGAATTATACATGCAGTGTACTGATTGATCAAGGTTTCTACTTTGTGTGAGGAATAGATTAAGTGGAGTTCTGAACTTTGCTTGATTCAAGATAGGGTGGATGCCCATGCTTTATTGATGATTGGATTATTGTAGGAGATATGCCAATGAGAATGCAATGATATGTATGATGAATGTATGATCATGAATGGAATGATTGTTTCCAGGATACAAGGAGTGGATGGAGGATGCCTTTGTGGAAAAGGTCATTGCTTGAAAGATAGAACTTATGAAGGTGAGGTGTTCGGCTTGACTCCTCGACACCTATCTCGATATCTGACACTTGATTGAAGATGAAGAGATGAATTATTACTAGCTTGCCCCAGCTTGTATGATCTTTTGATGTAGGATTTTGATAATGTTTGAATCATGGAGATTTGCAATGGTCTGCCCCAGTGTTGATCATGGAATGAATGCCCCAGATTGAAAGGAACTCTTCCACCCAATGGATTCTTCAGATATTTGCTAGTTGATGACCAACCTTTGCCTTTGTAAGATTACTCGATGGAATTTCAATGTTGAACTTTCCTTGGTATCAAGTACTTACTTTCAAGTTTAGAGACAATTCTGTTTTGGAAAGATAATGAGAATGCAATGCACATGTTAATCTCAAAGTAAAAGTTTTTATTTGTCAAGATGTTGTACTGATACTAACACAAATGACACAGCAACATTAGGAGTCAGTTTTGACATGATTTCACAGTTTGTATGCTTTCGGAACGAACCCTGCTTCAATTAGGACTTTTGAGGGTTGTAACGTGGCCGGGTTCACGGTTTAAGAAACAAAGGATAAAGGCTCAAGTTCTACTTAACCCACCCCTCTTCGTGATGTTCTCCAGTCCTACATTCAGTTAGTTTGACACGAGTGTTCATCTTTCAGGAAGGATTGTAATGGATGAGGATCCTTTGCGACTTTGATGGAGGTGGCAACCACCCTTTAGTGCTTTTGTTGATGGTCATAACAACTTGTCCCTTAGAGGATTTTTCTTTTGCTTTTGTCTTTTTGCTTTCCCTAACTTTTGCCTGGACAAAAAGTTTCTTTTGATTTTGGTTTTCGTTGTCCAGCGGGATATGCCCTAATTTTTGCCTAAGTCATTTGCTTCAAAGCTTTCCTTTCTTTTTTTGACTTAGCGGGCTATTGTTTTCCTTTTTTATTTTATTCATAACTTTCTTTTCATTCTTTTTGTCTCGTTCGGGAACAAGTTGTATGACATTTGTGATTGACTTGATGAAAAGGTTGTGACTGCCTTCTTCTTTGTGAATGGGAGACATCCATTGTGTAATGTGCTCTTCTTCTTTTGTTGTGATATATGGAATATGATTGATCCTCTGATGGAATACCTGAAAGTTGAGCGCTCGGTCGTACTAACTGAAGACTACCCTGCCCCTGGTTAAGATTGAGGGTTTTATATTTTTTGAAAAGAAACTACTACTCCTTAGGCTCAAAAGGGTTGACGAGGGTTTCA
The DNA here is from genome assembly GCF_029867415.1 of Vicia villosa. Classification (NCBI taxonomy): domain Eukaryota; kingdom Viridiplantae; phylum Streptophyta; class Magnoliopsida; order Fabales; family Fabaceae; genus Vicia; species Vicia villosa. Next base: position 35,079,792 of record NC_081183.1, on the reverse strand, counting down.
CTCCCTTATAACTCCGGTGTTTAGGAATTGAAACAATGCCTGTACATCATCAGCAGGATCTTGTTCCAAAAGCATACAATTAGTGATTCATGTGTTTTTGATTTTTCATCATTCTCCTTTTTAGTTGCTTAAGACAAATGAGTTGAAGTATCAATGAACATAATGACAAAGATGAAATGATTTGAGAAAAACATGTATATTACATTATTTTTATTTATTCAAACAGAATGAGTTTCTTACAATGAGAAGTACTTGATACCAACAAAAGTAATACAATTGAAAATACTAAAGAAATCTATACAATGGCAAGCTTGGCATTATTATGATGCAAGTGCAATGTTCTCTGACAAACACAAAGTTTTTTAGGCTCCTTTGGTGGAAGGTACCCTCACGAGGAGGCGTGGGGTCCTTAGATAGTAGCTTGATTTTTTTTTGTAATTCCCCATGATTCTTTGTCGGTGAGCTCTTGTCAGATATCGGTGTGGAGGAATTGTCATGTCTGATCTGATGGAGAGGAAGAGTGGTAAGAGTCTTGGTAACCATGGATGTACATGCATGAATGCAAAATGTTAATGATAATGCAAATGTAGCATAAATCAGGATCAAGGATCAAGGCCTCTTGGATAACAGCTTCTCATGGTCAATAAGATATGGTCGACTCCTCTAGATTCAGAGGTTCGACGTTGCTTTCTGGATAAATAGCTTCTGCATAAGTCAAATATGGTCGAATCTCCAGATTCAGAGGTTCGACGTTGATTCTGATAGATAAATGATGTAGAACTTCTGTATAAGTCAAAGATGGTCGAATCCTCCAAATTCAGAGGTTCGACGTTGATTCAAGATAGATAACCTTTGCATAAGTCACATAAGGTCGAACCCTCCAGATTCAGAGGTTCGACGTTGATTATGATGGATAGTCTGAATGGGCATGGGGTAGGATGGAGGCATGTTTTCCTGCAAAACAAAATTTCCCAACCCCTCTCTCAGGTATGGTCTAGTATAAGGTAGGTCAAAAGGTCTCCAGCGTTATCAGTTCTCCTGAGACACCATCATTGTTGCAAATACATGCCAACAACGGTATCCCATTTGAACCTCAACTGGTCGTGGGTCTCATGATCGCAATCAACAGAACCTGACATTCTGTTGGCGTCATGACTATCCACTCTATCCTAGGTAGCCTCAGTATCACTCTGGCCTGGGTATTGGGCCTTTTACCTCATAGAAACAACCCACCCAACCTGCAAACAGAGAAAATATGCGGCCCCCACGGGGACCCATAATATAGTCCAGAATGCGAGAAAATAAACATGATATGCGAGCAATAAATAGTCATGATATGCAATGCATAAAGAAATAAAGCAATAAAGAAATAAAGCAATAAAGCAGTAAAGCAATAAAACAATAAATCAATAAATGAACACCCAAAGAAAAGAAAGCAAACACAAGCTAGGATCGACGAAGCTAGATCCCCAGCAGAGTCGCCAGCTGTCGCACGCTCGCGAAAATGTGAACAGAGTCGCCACCAATATATTTATCCCATAAGGGAAAGGAATATCAGAAAACCTGGAATAAAGAAAGGATAAGAAAAAGGTCTTTCGACCAGAGATAGGGTACGGGAGTCGGTTACGCAAGGGGAAGGTGCTAGCACCCCTCACGTCTGTGGTACTCCACAGGATCCACTTATGTTTGTTCTATTCTAAGGGTGTATAAATCTAAAGCTTAATTACTAAGGGAATGCATGCAAATGAAAGAAAAGAAACACGGGGAAAATAAGGTTTATAAATAATTGTGCTCGCTTAGGCCCCGCGACCTAATGCCTACGTATCCTTTTCAGGAATCAGAGCGCCGTAGTTCGGCTCTATATTTTTTGTTTGTTTTTGTGTTTTTTAGTTGAACAGTTGCATTCGCACTCCGCTGCTCGACCTCTGGAGTCTTAAGCTGGGAATGGAGCGGAAATAACGTGTCCGATAAGGAGAAAGAATGCCCTGAAGGCAAGAGAAAGAATGCCTCGGAGGCAAGGGAGAGAAGAGAGAAAATTGGTTTGTATTTTTTATGTAACTTCATGATGAACAAAACCCAATACAAGGTTTCGCACCACTTCATTACTTTGTTTAGGTCTGAGCCTTTATTAAGTGTTTTAAATGTTTTTGATTGGTGATTTTTAAGGGATTTTAATCTGCGAGTTGAATCACATAGAATGTATGATGTCAAAGAAACAGATTAGGGAATGAATCCCACTCATTTCTCTACATGGATAGAGAAACAGATTAGGGAATGAATCCCACTCATTTCTCTAATAATCGAGAAACAGATTAGGGAATGAATCCCACTCATTTCTCTTTGTAGTGATCGAGAAACAGATTAGGGAATGAATCCCACTCATTTCTCTCTCACTAAGTGTTCGAGAAACAGATTAGGGAATAAATCCCACTCGTTTCTCTCCCACTTTTAATGTGATTCGCCTCTTCCTTTGTTAAGTGTTTTAAAGTTGAAAAGGAAAATAAACAAAACTAGCCTAAGATGAAAACTAGCCTAATATGATGGGAACCTCTAATTCCTAAAGTTGTCATGGTTTCTACCTAATGGTTAGGAGCAAAAAGAGACATGAGAATATAAGCATAAGCGGAGATCGAAATTACAAGTAAAAATACAAGTAAATAACGATACAAGAATTAGTGTAAAATGGCTAACATAAACACTTGAAAATATGGTACAAGACATGAAAGTGAACAATGCAAAATAGTACAAAAATCGAATTTAAAATACTATTATTTTTTATATGGTTTTTATGAAGGAAATTGAATTAGAAATCAAGCAAAAGAATTAAAATAAAAGCCTAAACTAATTATTTTTTTTGATTATTTTTATATGTCAAAATTTAGTATTAAGGTCTACAAATATAGGAGAAAAATCAGTTTTAATTACTAAAAGAAATGGCAAAGTATCTAATTACCTAAATTAAAACTAATGGGAACAGGGGGGTGAACATTGAAATACGGTGTGAAGAGTAATGTTGGGCGCAGGCCCATGGTGTTGGCCCAGAGGTTGTTTTTTGTTATTGTTTCAGACAAATGGGCCAAGGGGGGGTGCCAGCAGCGCTTTTGGCCCAAGACTGTGTTATTTGATCCATAGCCAATAATTCAGATTCTGATTCAATTAATTGCCAGATTAAAATTTAAACAAGTCAGATTATAATTACTTAATTAACATTAAATCAGATTAACGTCAAATTAAAAAATTAAAAGGAATTGAAAATTAAAAAGGGATTAGGTTTACCTCTTAAGAGTTGAGACGATTGAAATTGCTCGTGGCTCCTTCTCCCTCTTCACGCAAATACGACGGCGGTGCACGGAATCGGCTTCTCCGATCAACCTTCTTGGCGAGCCTCCGTCGTTATGGCGAACAAACTCCGCTTCGGCTCAACTTCTTGATTCAGACTCATTCGATTCTTCTCTCAAATCGTCCGTCTTTGGCTCTCCCTCAATCCGTTATCTGCTCTCGTTTGACATTGTCTTCTCTCCAATCTCCTTCTTTTTTCTTGTTTCAGATGATTATTGCTGGTTGAAAGTTGACGAATTTGTGAAGAACGATGACGATTAGAGGTTGCGGAAGTTGTTGAAGATTGAAGAATCTGGTGGTTGAAGGACGAAGATGATGTTGAATCGTTGATACCACTTGCGATGCAATGATGAAGATGATGAATTGCGTGAAGAGCCGAAATGAGTTTGAGAAGTGGTGATGATGAATGGTTGAATGATGTTGAGGAATTTTGGTGAAGATGGTTGTGTGAAGAAGGTGGTTCAGAGAGAGTGATGAAAGAGCAGAGTGACGGAGAAGGTGCAGAGATGAATCGAGAGAGTGGTGGGGATGAAGGTTCAGAGATGAAGAATGGTGGAAGAGTGAAGACTGAAAATGGTGAAAAATGGTGGAGTGGTGATGAATGAGAGAGATGGTTCAAGGTGAGAAAGATGGGAGAGAGTGAAGGTGAGTTTGAAGAATGAATAGAAAAATGGTGGAGAATGGTGAATTGAAGATGGTTATGGAAGTGAAGGGAGAGTGAAAGTGAAGAGGATAAAAATGGTGGAAGAAGACTGAATGAAGGTGGAGGTCCTGATTTATAGAAGTGGAGATGAAGAAGATTCAAGGTTCGCCCCACTCTTGATTTTCTGATTTCTGTTATATTCTGTTGAGTTTCTGTTATCTGTTATAGGTCTGTTAGGGTTGTTAGGAATTGGTTAGAGTTAGTTTTCTGTTACTAGGTAGTTAGAATTCAGTTATAGGTGGTTATAGAAGTTGGTTAGAAACTCTGCTAAGTGGTTAAAAACTGTTATGGGGGGAATTAAAAACTGGTTTTGATAATTAACTGGCAGTTAGGGAATTTAGTTAGGAAAAGTTAGGGACAGGTTGAACATTAGGAGTAAGTTAGATACAAATAGGTATTTATGTGTAGAGATCCTCTTAGTGAATTTGACTAATGCTGAACCGGTTTATCATATGTGAACTTTTGCGAAGTGCAGGCTGTTTTTTGTAGACTGTTTTATTTCTGAACTGATTTTGCTGCCAAACTCTTTTTTGCATCGCATTTGACCGTACAAGCATGACACTGACTTTGTGGATTTGGAATGAAATATCCGAACATGATGGTATGCTGCAAGCTGAAGAATGCTTGAATATGTGAAGTGAATTGTCTTGAATGTGAGGTACTTCATTGAACTTGTGAAGTTATGTATTGATTGTTGGCTGCTGTTTGAACTGTTTTTTCTGATAAATTTTCTGAACCGATGTATGTTGGAATTATGCAGGTATGGTATGATGGAAGCGGCAAGGTGAACGTGAAAGACTTGGCATAGCGGATCAAGGCATGGGATGAGGCTTGAGGATTAGGAGAAATGTGAAGATGGAATAGAATTAGGCTTAGCCCAGTAGAGCAAATCAATCAGTTTGGGATATTAATTATTTGTAACTATAAACTGTTAGTTTAAACTGAAGAATGAATTGGCTAATGTATAGTACATGGGGATTTAGGATGTATAATCTTTGGACTTTGAATGTCTTTGTAACTTGGATGCCTTGAAGTTTGTAGGTTCATAGATGTAATCTTATAATGTAATAACAGGGCATTTGGACTTCTAGATATGTAATCATATGGTTTCGCAATATTTGAACTTGGATGATGTAAACTCTCTTGGAATGTATTTGTGATGCAACTTCGCTTTTGGAATCCTTTTTATAGGTTATGATCATGGTCAAGCACCAATACAACTCCGTATGAACTTTAAAAGTTCAAATTGACTTTCTTTGTATCACTGGCACGAACATCATTTGAAAGTGAATACTAAATATCTTGAATGTGCTTGAGGTCAACACCCCACTTTTATAATTAATTTTTATCAAAAGTCCACCACATGCTAATAACTTCTTTCTTGGTTCATGGTCCAAGATAACTTGTTCCTTTTTTGTCTAAATGAAACTCACCATGTATCGCACCATAACTCATAATTTGACCAGTGCACCAGATAATAGTGTCCAAACTCCATAAGAGGATCCTTTTGATTGCAACATGAATAGGGAAATAAACCCTAATCCAGTCGATGCCTTTGATCCATCACCACTAATTTAATGAAGCAACATTGTTCTTAATGAATGTATGATGTGTTAATGACCTAATGGATGAGATTATGAGATGCCTAAGCCAATTGGAAGTAAAATTAGGTGGGCAAATTTTGGGGTACAACAGGGGCATAGACATGATTGGACGAATAGAGCCACAAGCTTCAAATGGACACAGATTTATTCTTGTTGCTATCGACTACTTCACCAAATGGGTTGAAGCTGCTTCTTACAAGAACGTGACCAAGCAAGTCGTTACTCGCTTCATCAAGAAAGAGATCATATGCCGATATGGGGTTCCAAACAAGATCATCACTGATAATGGGTCCAATCTTAATAACAAAATGATGGCAGAGTTGTGTGAAGAGTTCAAGATTGAACATCACAATTCATCACCCTATCGGCCAAAGATGAACGGCGCAGTCGAAGCTGCTAACAAGAATATAAAGAAGATTGTCCAGAAAATGGTTAGAACGTATAAAGATTGGCATGAGATGTTGCCATTTGCTTTGCATGGCTATAGAACTTCGGTTCGTACTTCAACTGGGGCAACTCCCTTCTCTCTTGTCTACGGTATGGAGGCCGTACTACCTGTCGAAGTGGAAATTCCTTCGTTGAGAGTCTTGATGGACGCCAAACTCGATGAAACGGAATGGGTTCAAACGAGGCTTGATCATCTCAATCTAATTGAGGAGAAACGCTTATCTGCTATCTGCCATGGCCAATTGTACCAAAAAAGGATCAAGAAAGCGTATGACAAGAAAATTCGACCTCGAGAATTCCACACAGGTGACCTAGTCGTAAGGAAGATCTTGCCAATTCACACCGATCCAAGGGGCAAATGGACTCCCAACTATGAGGGACCATACATTGTGAAGAAAGCATTTTCAGGTGGTGCTTTAATCTTGACAAAGATGGATGGGGAAGACGTTCCGCTTCCAGTCAATTCAGACTCAGTCAAAAAATACTACGCATAAAAGACCCGCTAGGTCGACGTACCTAGGCAAAAATAAGGGCATCCCGGCAAACCAAAAGGGTTTGGGCAAAAATTAGGGATAAAACAAAAAAAAGAGAAGAATAACCCGCTAAGTTGAAAACCTGAAAAGGCGACTTAGGCAAAAAAGGGGCATCCCGCTGGATTGAAAACCCGAAAGGGCGATCCAGGCACAAGTTAGGGATCAAAAGCGAGAGGCTGCAGTCTGAATGTCTTTCACAAAGACCACTATACGCCCTTGACAGAACGGACGAATCAATCCAACCATTACCTTTCTGAAGCAAAGCATTGAGAGGATCGAGGATATGGGAACTGTAGCAATATCAGTTTTAATGGAAATCCGAGCATTTCTCTTTGCCATTTTGCTCTTTGCATTTTTTATTTTCTTTTTCGCAACTACCTCATTCAGGAGTTGCTTCCTTGTACAGAAGCCTATTTCACAGGCATTCCATCAATAAAAGGATCTTTTGATGCAAAAGCTTTCTTTCTCTCTTTTCATTTTTACGCATGCGAGGTGTGATTTAATTCATTATTAAACGTTGCATTGAAAGCGCGGGGGCCATAATCTCGAAATCAAAACGAAACACGAGGTTACGTAAACATAAAAGTGCTCGAAGGGGCACCATTGGCATCCAAACGTTGTTTTCTGTGCAGGTTGCAGGTTCTAGCCATCAGCTTGGCTCAGGATATGTCACAAAGGTCATCGTCATCCCGCATGCAAGTTCCGGAGTATAATTCATCAAGTACTGGTGAGCATGGAGCACCTGAAAAGGTCCATATCCCCCTTCCATATGACAGACAAAGAGCGGTCTCTCAAGACTCGTGATTCCCCAAGCAGCTTAGGATGTAAGGAAAGTCGAGCAAAATCATTTCATCCCCAGCAGGGCTATGTTCCAACCCTCAACGCAGTTACCAATAATCTTTGGTACTGTAGGGTTCCAATATCAATTCACGATGATGGTTCAAGATCACAAGGCAACGGACCCCAATGATCCTACTCTCCGGTTCCACCGAGGGCCTTTATTTGGCACTCTTTGCATATAGAATCCATTGCATATAGCATTTGCATCCTCAAAAGCGTAACATATCCGTCAAAAGCGGAACATTACGCCATAGAAAAAGTCAAACATGCATACAAAGCATAAGCCAGATAATACAAATCAGTGCTAAATCAAGCCAATGGCGCTTCTCCACATAAAGTGTTGTCCATACAAACCCCGATTGATATCTGCTACTACATCACAAATCCCCTTCACCCATGGTGCCGATACTTGGTTTTACCAATCCCCAATCCCCAGTAAGTCCATCTACCAAGCTTCTCAAACACTCGTCTGTGTCATCCTTCCGATACTCGTCGGTATCTCCTTTTGATGCTCGTATGTGTCATTCTTTCGATACTCGTCTGTATCTCCTTTTAACACTCGTCTGTGTCATTCTTTCGATACTCGTCTGTATCTTCTTTTGATGCTCGTATGTGTCATTCCTTCGATACTCGTCTGTATCTCCTTTTGATGCTCGTATGTGTCATTCTTTCGATACTCGTCTGTATCTTCTTTTGATGCTCGTATGTGTCACTCCTTCGATACTCGTCTGTATCTCCTTTTGATGCTCGTATGTGTCATTCCTTCGATACTCGTCTGTATCTCCTTTTGATGCTCGTATGTGTCACTCTTTCGATACTCGTCTGTATCTCCTTTTAACACTTGTCTGTGTCATTCCTTCGATACTCGTCTGTATCTTCTTTTGATGCTCGTATGTGTCATTCTTTCGATACTCGTCTGTATCTCCTTTTGATGCTCGTATGTGTCATTCCTTCGATACTCGTCTGTATCTCCTTTTGATGCTCGTATGTGTCATTCCTTCGATACTCGTCTGTATCTTCTTTCGATGCTCGTATGTGTCATTCTTTCGATACTCGTCTGTATCTTCTTTTGATGCTCGTATGTGTCATTCTTTCGATACTCGTCTGTATCTTCTTTTGGTGCTCGTATGTGTCATTCCTTCGATACTCGTCTGTATCTCCTTTTGATGCTCGTAGGTGTCATTCTTTCGATACTCGTCTGTATCTCCTTTTGACGCTCGTATGTGTCTTTCTTTCGATACTCGTCTGTATCTCCCTTTTGATGCTCGTATGTGTCATTTTGTCGATACTCGTCTGTATCGCCTTTAAAACACTTGTCTATCTTACCTTCCCACTAGCCATACTTCTGCTCCGACCACTTCCATGCAATAATCACTTCCTTTGAGAACCTTGTATTGGCACCTCAGGCTACGTTACAAGCTATCACCCTTCTTCCGATTACTCACTGTAAATATATCCACCAACAAAACAAATTCTCTTTCCCCAGCAGATATCAAAACAAAAACAGAATAACGACCCCCCACCATCATTTCAGGACAAATTTTTGATATTTTGGTATTTAATCATCTTCTACTTCGAATGTTCGATAGGCCGGCGCCAATCTCGCCTCCGAGTATAAGACGATTAAATAGGGGCAGCTGTCATACCCCAAATTTGTCCTACCCTTTAACTTCTAACTGGCTTAGACTTTGCATTCATGTACATACATCGCTTAGGTCATAATCCATACCCATGCATTCGTATCATAGGTGTTATTCAAAGGGCCAGCAAGAAAAAGCTCCATTGCAAAGAAGTATGATCAGAGAATGAGAAAACTGAGGCATAATCATGTGCCTCTATGTTCATTGAAGTCCTCCTGGATTGGGGTGTCTCCCTGCTTTAAATCAGGGCGTTGATCGAAGAGTGCAAGCTTGCAAATCATCTGGTTCTTTAAATCAGGTTTTCTTTAACCAAAGTCAACCAGTTGACTTTCTGGTCAACATTTAATCAAAGGTGGCTTCTATGTGTGGAAAACTTCTCATACTGACTGTGTGGAGGTGTTTGTTTGACTGGATGTGAGTGAAAGAAATTTAATCGGGAATTTCATCAATAGTCGAAAAAAATCGGGACGGTTGACTTTTGGGTCAAAATCGATAAAATTATTCAAACATTGACTTTTGATGGAAAATTAATCAAGAAAAGTCGAAGAATGGATAAAATCGGGAGTTCGGCAAAAGGTTGGGGAAAAATAGAAAAAATAACAAAAAGGAAAGGTTTCAACACTTAGAAAAATTTTGGCATCTTAAAAGCTTGGCAAGCAGTCCACTTCACCATCAGGTTACACGTGGCAAATGACATTTTTTGAAGAAATTTCCAACATCAAAGTTGCTCCTCTCATGGAGGAGAACAACTTTGTAGTTGGACACTTTTTCATTTGAAGATTGTATGAAGAGCTAATTTGGTTTGAAGTTCCTGAAAATCCATTCAGCTTAAGTCCTGATCCAAGTCATAGGCCAAGTCATGACCTGGCATTTCATCGAGCACGTGGCATGCCAAATCTCAAGCTAAGTTTAGAGCCCTACAAAAATGCCATGGGAGCAAACTTGGTATGCTTCCATTCTTTGCCATGTCCTCTATGTAAGGAAACAAGATTTGAGTCATTTGGTTGAATATTAAATCATCTATGAAGCCTTAAAGTCGAGCCCTCGTCAAATCACCATTGCATGGCAAGTTGAGCCAGGCTCCTAAGGCACACGCACGCGTTATGTCAAACACATGGCGTGCTACTTTCAAATTCATTTTTAAAGAGTTCAAAGCCTCTCAACGGCCTACGATGAGTTCCAATCCCTTTAATCCCATGTCCTCTCTCCACTGATCAGAATATGTGGGAATTTAGTCGTGCTTTTGCCAAGTTATGGAGTTTTGAAGTCACTTGTCCGCAAACTGTATTTTTGTCAATGCCACAGTCAAGTCATGCCCAGCCCGTGTCTTGCATGCAATCAGTCTTGAGAAGCATAAATCCCATACCAATTTCATTGAGCTACAAGCATCATTTCACGAAATCCTCAACATCAATTTGGTTCTATCACATGTCATGTTTGCATTGGGCTTAAGTTTGTGTTAAACAATGACCTATAGCTAAGGTTATGCATGCACAAAGTTAGCACCATGGACATCCTGCTCTTAGCACTCCTGCAGCATACACACCCGCATTGCGTAATGTCTACAATCAACCTTTTCTTCATTGAGCCATGCACAAGGCTGTTGCGCGAAAGCACGCAGAAGGCTTGCCTTAATTGGACAACTTGTTCGCTAAGTTTGAGAGGGAAATGATACTCTACACCACACACACCATAAGTTGCCATGAGCCACACATCTCAATATATAAACATCAAGCCCTCTCTCTTTCACGGACACGTTTCATTTTCTCATTTTTCACTCACAACGCTTACTTCCATTTTCAGTTTCACTCTCTTCTACTCTCCCTCACTCTCTCCATCTTCAACCACCGTAACAAACTCCTAACAAACCTCCAACCACCATAACAAACTCTTCCTTCATCAATCATCATCGCCACAGTTCTGAACCACCACCATCACCCTTCATCATCATCTTCCACTTCTTCATCATGAATCAACACGTCTCCATCACCACCTTCGTGGAGTAATCAGCTCCATCTGCTGTTCCTCGAAGCATCATCACAATCACCTTGCATATCTTCAGCATCAAAGCGGTACCACGAGTGAGATAACGAACTCAAGATCGCTGCAAAAACTTCGGATTTTATTTCTCAGAAATTGGTGGAAGCTTTTGGTATCAACGAACAATCGTCACCGCCATCTCGCGCAAAGATTTGCTGTAGAAACCTGTCTGTTCTTCACAATCCAAGATTCGTCAGGTAAGTTTCTCCAAACTCTCTCAACATGTTAGCCATATGCATTAGTGTTCAGTTTTTTTCTCAAGCTATGTTGCGGTTTACGTGAAGGGATTGCCATCTGAATGTTTGCATCGGGTGTTTAAGCTTTATATGGCATAAGGATTGTATTGCTGCCAAGATCTTGCGCTTTCCGGTTTCTTTAGAAGTTAGGGCTTAGGATTAGACTTCGGTTTAAAGCGTAGACTAAGAATTGACAAAAACTAATCATGGATTTGTAATCAGTGTGAAAAACCGAGTGGAAAGGCATAAGCTTTTTGATTTTCTGGGAAATTTCATCCCTGTCCGCCGCCGTCGTGGCCGGAGAAGACGACCGGAGGCGGCACTCCGGCGTCTCTGTGTGTGCATGGGATTTCGTCCCTCTGCCCTACGTGGCACGATCTCATTCGGTGTCATTCCAAGCTTTTGGCTTCTTTCTCTTTTACAATCATTTTTGTCCTATTATACTTAAAATACCATGACCAATTGATGCAATGTTTACATATTAATTGAATGCTTTTTTTTTTAGTTCAATCATGGTCTAGAATAATGAAATGAATACCATAGGATAAAATCTGTTTGGATTAGAAAATTTGGATCAATGTTTTAAATGTTGAAAACAGATGAGACCTTGGGCCACACGACATTCCTACCTTAAGCCCAATCATGATTCCTTTTTGTGTGCTAGTAGAAAAGATGATACAAAAAAAAAAGGGTTCTTCTGGGCTATTGATTGGGCCCTGCGCCCAGGATTACTCATGCACCATTATTTTCAGTTCACACCCCCCGAGCCCATGCTTAATTCCTAGTTTTTAGGATTTTTTTACTTAGTTTTTTGCTACTTCTTTTATGCAATAAAAATGACATAAGAACCTCATAAAAATACTAGTTTAGGCTTAGTAGCATTTAGAATTTCTTTCATAAAAAGGGTCATAAAAAAATAGTTTTTAGTTTAACTTTGCACTAATGTTTGAATTGCTTTTGTATCATTTACATGTTGATTTCTATATGATTTTTGTGTGACTTTGTTACTTGACTTCGGCCATATTTTTGGCCTATTTTAGAATCCATTAGACCTAAATAGGAATTAGAACAACTTAGATTAGAATTCAGAAATAGTTCCCTTTTCATTTTCTTTTTTTCTTTTCAACTTTTAAAATACTTAATAAATATCGATGAAGATCATACCGTTACTACACTTCATAGTAGGAAAGAAATGATTGGGGCGTAGGCCCCGATGTATGTTCTTTCCTACTTAGCGGAGAAGAAATGATTGAGGTGTGAAGCCTCAGTGTATTTCTTAACCGCTATTTAGAGAAACGATTGTGGCGTAGGCCTCGATGTGCATTCTCTAAATATTCACAAAAGAACTCCTTTTTGTATTTCCTTTACTTAGCGGAGAAGAAATGATTGAGGTGTGAAGCCTCGGTGTATTTCTTAACCGTTATTTAGAGAAACGATTGTGGCGTAGGCCTCGATGTGCGTTCTCTAAATATGCAAAACAAAACTCTTTTTGGTATGATCTAAGTCACAAAGTTAAAATCCCCATAAAAAACACCAATCAAAAACACTTCAAAAAACCCTAATAAATGGTCAGATTTAAAACAAAGTAAGGAAGTGATGCGAAGCCTTGTAGTAGGTTCTTGTCATCATGGAATTACCCTTAAAAGACACAAACCAATTCTCTCTCTCTTCCCTCTTTTCTTAAGGGCAAGTTATCTCCGCTCCATTGCATCCTAGGCGATCCCTTATGCAAGAGCGCGAGCGTTAACGCCGCCCAACTAAAAAACACCAAAACAAACAGAAAATCGTGAGCCGAGCTACGGTAACTCTGATTCCTGAAAAGGATACGTAGGCAGCGGGGTAGGGCCCGTGCGAGTACAATTCTTTATTTTCCCTACATTTTGCATTCATTCGCATTTAGATGTAGGCATAGGCATAGTACACACCCTTTAGATAGAAACAAACATAGGTGGATACCATCGAGTACGATGGGCGTGAGGGGTGCTAGCACCTTCCCCTCGCGTAACCGACTCCCGTACCTTGATTCTCTGGTCGCAAGACCCTGTTCCTTCCTTTGTTAGGTTTTCTGATATTCCTTTCCCTTATGGGATAAATATATTGGTGGCGACTCTGTTCATTTTTCGCGAGCGTGCGACAATGATGAACAGGGAAGCGCGCGTTCCCAGTTTGAATTTTGAATAAAATTATGTTAGCTTATTTATTATGTTGGGCGCGTTATGTTGACAGCGTGGAAAACTGGCTCAGTTGGCTAAGATGTGTTGTTGGTAACCAAAGAGGCCTGGGTTCGACCCCCAGGTCCTGCGCGCTATTTACTAATTTTTGTTACCCTTTGTTGTGATATTTGTTTCAGCAATCCTGTGCAGCGACTCCCCTGGAGACCACGACGCGTCCATCTCCCAGTCCTTGGATCTTCGCAGCCATCAGATCTAACGCTCGGCAGGATGCAGCCCCATGTGGTCCATCAAGATGCTACCACACTGAAGCTAAGATGAGTCTTTGTTTCTTATTTTTTATATAACTTCATTTTTTTTCTCTTTAATTATTTTGTTTAGTAAATTTCCCTTTAAATCTTTTTTTAATTGATTAAAATTTCTTTAAAAGTTCTTTCTTATAAAATCGATTGTTTTCAAACTTAGGGTAGTTGCTATTAATTGCTTGCTCCATTCAAAATTTAAAATCTTTTCCCACTCTTTTCAAAATCAAAATGACTACGCTTATTTACAAGCTAAAGTTCTTCTTCGAAATCCTTTCTTATTCAAAATCTTTTCAAACATTTCAAACAAAGTGAGCTAAGCAATTAAGAGCCCATGGATAACCATGGATACAAAGGGTGCCTTACACCTTCCCTTTGTATAACTTACCCCCCGAGCCCAAAATCTTTAAAAGGTAGTTTCCTGTTCTTTTAGCCTTTCTAATTGGATAAAATAAAAGTCGGTGGCGACTCTTGCTTACCGCGACATTTCGATATAAAAGTCAGTTCACCGTATTACAGAACTGGCGACTCTGCTGGGGACTTTCGATTATAAAGAGGGGTTACCTTAAAAGTTTAGGATTCACTTAAAATGTTTTCTATTGTTTGTTTTGCTTGTTTTAATTTCCAAGGCTGTTTTGGGAATTCTGCTGTGTGAAAGGTCCTACACCCGGATCTAGTGTACCTTAGGTATGTGGCATTAGACCAGGGAGGCTGTACAACATGTATCGTTATGGTTGAACTGGTGGCCACCGTTAGTGCGACACTTTGGTTTGTCCTGATGGCCCTTGAATATGATCGAGGAGACATTTGGCTACCGCGTGGTGTCATAAGCACTAATTCGCCCTTAGAACCCTAGTTGAACTTGACTTTGGCCTATAGGAAGTAGCGAGATAGCTGGCTTTGGATTCCTGACTGAAGCCGGTTGATACTCGATGCTACACTCATTGAGATTGGACTCTAGGGATGCTTTTGGCTGGCCGATCGAGTGCCATGTTGAGACAATGCCCGCGAGAAAGTTCAGGGATATGAGCACCATAGAACCCGGTTACTATTCTAGGACAGGTTGAACCAACTTAACTTCAGTGGGGAGGGTACTTACCTACGAACTTCACGCAAGCCTTTAAACCTAAGGACACTTGTGTGACTTGTCTGTGCTTGCTACTAACCCTTTGGTTTTCTTGCAGGTTTTTCTTGTGGGACTCGCTCGTCCTTACTATCTTACGCTTTGCCTGATGCATTGTATAACATCATGAAATCATGACATCATAAGCATAACATGATTTAACTAACCCTTTCAAGGATCTTAGGAATTTAGGGCGCACAATTTCAAGTGCTCTTATCAAGGACTGAATTCCTATCAAGGGGCAAGAGGATTTATTTTTCTCTGGCCACATACCTTCCAATTCAGAGACTCAGCACCTATCAAGGGGCAAGAGGATTTATTGTCCTCTAGCCGTGTACCTTCAAATTCAGAAGTATCCCGAATCAGAGGCGATGACCCACTCGATATGGTGAGCTTGATTCTCAAAGAAGGACATTCAACGACAAAAGTCAGAGTTCTTCAAACAAAGACGCGATCAAACCATTTTCTAATGTTGCTAACTAAAATCCTAAAGATCCTTGAAAAACATTGCATTTGCATTCATAAACATCGCATAACAGGTTTCTTACAATAGGTCTCTCATCCTTCCTCGCTGTTTATTTCAGCATCATGAATCTCGAACAATCAATTAAGGATTTCCAAGCGCAAAACACTGAGTTCCAAGCCTTGATTCTGAATTTGTCCAAGGGGCAAGAAGAGCTTAAAGCTATGTTGACTAAAAAGAAGAAGAAGAAGGTAAGAAGACTCAGGTGAAAAAGCTTAGACCGATCTTGCAACTCAGGGATGCTGAAACCTCTGAAGACAGTGATGAGGATGAGCAAGATGATGATGCTAGTATAAAAACTGATGCAAAAAGTAACCATGATTCTGCTAAACCCTCTAAAGAAGAAGAGGACTATTACCATGAGGACGAACATCCCGATGACAAATAAAAGATGTTAGAAGATCGTCTGAGAAGCGTAGAAATTCAGAAGGTACCTGGGCTGGATTTTGAAGAGCTTGGACTCGTTCCTGGGGTCGTCATTCCTCCAAAATTCAAAACTCTCGCCTTTGCTAAGTATGATGGAGTCTCCTGTCCAAAGATGCACTTGAGGTCTTATGTAAGGAAGATTCAGCCTCACCCTGCTGATAAGAGGCTCTGGATCCATTTCTTTCAGGAAAGCTTATCTGGAACTCAACTCGAATGGTACTATCAAATGGAAAGTACCAACATCCATACCTGGGAAGATTTGGTTGTTGCCTTCTACCAGCAATACCAATACAATGCTGACCTCGCACCAACTCGCATGCAACTACAAAGCATGTCTATAGGACCCGAGGAAAGTTTCAAGAAGTATGCTCATAAATGGAGAGATCTAGCTGGAAGAGTCAAACCCTCCTTAGCTGACAGAGAATTGGTCGATATGTTTATGAGTACACTGACTGGTCCTTTCTATAGTCATTTGCTGGGAAGTTCATCATCTGGATTCATTGAACTCATACTGATTGGGGAACGTGTCGAGAGTGGCATTCGAAGTGGTAAGATTCAGGTGGCTACATCCTCAGGTACTACAAAGAAGCACTTCAATGGGAGGTCAGATTCCAATGCTGTGTATGGGCAGAAAAGGATAAACCATGATCAATCTATTAGGGAAGTTCTGAGTTCCACACCGGCGCCTCCAAAAGGTCGTCAAAACAAACAAGATACACCCAGACGTCAATTCACAAAGATCAATATGTCGCTAGCTCAAGCATTACAACATCTGCTAAAGGCAAATTTGATCACCCTGAGGGATCCTCCTAAGAATCCTAACACCTCTGCTCCTAGTTACAAGCCCAATGCGAGGTGCGCATATCATTCTAATAGTCCTAGACATGACACGGAGAATTGTTGGCCGTTGAAGAATAAGATCCAAGATATGATCGACGCTGGTGAAATTGAGTTCGACACTCCTGCAACTCCTAATGTGATCACTACTCCCATGCCTAATCACAACAAGATTGCTAATGCTGTGGATGGCTAGAAAGATGAACTTTCAGATCATTAGTTTTACTTTTCAGTTGTTGATTTCTATTCTGTTTGTTTAAACATTCGACTTATGATAGACATTATCTGTTTTAATAATCATCATCAGTGCATTGCATATGTTTGTCTTGAATAAATTATTTCGCTATCACTCGTTTTAAATTGTGTATTTACTTCGCATATGTTTTGTGTATATTCAACTCCTGCTAAGCTGTATGCCTTTTAAGGGAGGATGACGAAAATGATACCGCAACCTCATACAGTGTGCTTTTGAACAGACTATGTTGATGATGTACAGACATTGTTTCAATTCCTAAACAGTGGAGATATATCCCTCGTTAACCCCTTTGAGCCTAAGGAGTAGGAGTTTTCTTTCACGAGCAAATTGAAACCTTCTAATCATAACCTGGGGCAGGGTAGTTACTCAGTTAACTCAGTTATACTAGCTGTTGTTTACATAAATAACGATGGGTCTCGGTAATCATCAAGTCAGGCAGTCAATATCCATCAAAAAGAAGAAAAAACTATTAAGTCAAAACCTATGAAGGAGACTTATATAAAACGGAAGCATCCCGCTGACTGTAATCTCAAAATAAACAGTTCAGACAAAAGTTAGGGATAACAAAATCAAACAAGAGGTCGCTACAAATCCTCGACAAAAGAAAACATTTCAAAAGAGGTCATTACAAATCCTCGACAAAAAGAAAGTATTACAAAAAAGGGATGACTACCTGTCCAAACAAACTCCCGTTGTTTTATCCATCATCAAATATCAATGTCATGACGTCAAGCTTTGCTAAAGCTAAAACGCAAAGTTAACTGAGCATAGGATCGAAGAACATCACGGAGAAGGGGATGGGTATAAATAAACTTTTTGAGCCATTATCCTTTGTTTCTTAAACCGTGAACCAAGCCACGCTACAACCCTCGAAAGTCCTAGTTGAAGCATGGTTAGTTCGAAAGCATATTGTCACCAAAAGGTATCCCGACTCCTTAAGGTTTATCACAAATGCGGAATTGATGTTTCATTTTTACAAATATCATGTTTTTATAAACATCACGCTTTTACATCTCCTGTTTTAATGTTTTTCAAAAAACTCAAGACAGACGTATGCATTGCATCTCATGAATTCATTGTTAAACATATTCTGCTACATAATTTCAAATGTTAGCAACAGAAATAATTTGCACAGGGTACAACTAATGACTAAAAGTTATCCCGACAGACAAAATCACTTCAGAAGCAATGTCTCTTATGTATATAAGGGGCACGACACGTTTTGCCCAATCAATCTGGAGCAGTCAAGTCAAGATTCCAAAATCTCTCAAAAGCCGAATAATCAAAGGCATACATCCCGAGTGGGATTCGAACTATTTGCCGATCAATTTGGGATAATCAGGTCAAGTTTCAAAAAATATCTCAGAAGCATCAACAATCAGGGGCATGCACCCAAGTGAGTCCGAAGCTACTTCCCGATCAGTCAGGGGCATCATACTAAGGGCATGTCACCCATAGTACACATCTCATAAAGTCCTCGCGAGGCGAATCTTTCCAAAAAGTCCCTACTAGCAGGGGCAAATCTATGCAAGTCCAGTGTGACATCTTGATCAATGCTCGGTGGTGTGTCTTAATCAAAGTAGATCCAGAAATGGTAAACACTATAACAGTGGGGGCAACTTTCAGGACGCCCATGTTTCCCCACAAAGCCAGTTTAACAGGATCATATCCCCACAGAGTAATCATTAAGAAGATATCTTCAAAACGCTCCCCAACAGAGTTTACATCTTCAACACTACCGGTTCTCCAACACTTTGCTCTTCTCCAACATGGCTTATTAATATCTCTAATCCCCAGTCAGGGTACATCAAATTACTATTCATCCCCAAGCAGAAGTCAATGATCCCCAGCTGAGCATCCTCGGGTATGAAGCGGGGGTTCCTACCAAAACGGAAGACTAGTGTTCTGTATTCTCCACAACAGTCAAGGATTTATTTTCCCCTCTAGACATTGCTACAATATACTATCATCACTAACATCATTTTGCATTCATACATCATACGCCTCATGGCACATTCAAAACATGCATAGGCCTCATGACATATGCATAACACTCTCATCCATGTCGTTACGATACATGCATCACGATATTGCATAAAACTAATGTTGCTTTTTCAGTTTATTCCTACAAATCAAATGAATATTATCTTCTAGATATAGTGCCGAGATAATCAAGTCAACGATTTAATTTTGACACTCATTCAAGGTAGAGATTTATTTCTGACACTTAATTTTGGATATCTTCCAAAGATAGTTCGGAGATAATCAAGACAAAGATTTAATTCTGATATTTAGTTCCGGGTATTCCCCAGAGATAGTTCGGAGATAATCAAGACAAAGATTTAATTCTGATACTTACTTCCGGGTATTCCCCTGAGATAGCTCAAAGATAATCAAGACGAAGATTTAATTCTGATACTTAGTTCCGGGTATTCCCCAGAGATAGTTCAAAGATAATCAAGACGAAGATTTAATTCTGATACTTAGTTCCGGGTATTCCCCATAGATAGTTCAGAGATAACCAAGACGAAGATTTAATTCTGATACTTAGTTCCGGATATTCCCCAGAGATAGTTCAGAGATAATCAAGACGAAGATTTAATCCTGATACTTAGTTCCGGGTATTCCCCAGAGATAGTTCAGAGATGACCAATTGGATTCAGTTTGTCGAGATCTGGTGGATGTCCTGACCAAACTTCTTCAGGTGTCTTCATATCTAACGATGTCGAAGGACATATGTTTATCAGATATGTTGCTGTCGAAACAGCCTCAGCCCAGAACACCTTCTTTAGTCCAGCACTAGTCAACATGCATCTAACTCTCTCCAAAGTAGTTCGATTAAACCTTTAAGCCAAACCATTTTGCTGTGGAGTACCTGGAGTAGTTTTGTACCTTGCAATACCAGAGGAAGCACAAAAACTGTCGAATGCCTCATTGCAAAATTCAAGGCCATTGTCGGTTCTCAACCTCTTGACCTTTCTGCCAGTCTGATTTTCAACCAGAGTCTTCCAACTTTTGAAATTCTCAAAAGTTTCATCCTTAGTCTTCTGGATGAATACCCATAATTTTCTGGAATAATCATCTACTATGGATAGAAAATACCTTGCTCCTGAATGTGATGGACACCTTGCAGGCCCCCAAAGATCAGCATGGATGTAATCAAGGGATCCATGTGTTCTTTGTTTGCCTTTGTTGAACTTCTCTCTGCAAGATTTTCCAAGTACACAGGGTTCACAAAACTTCAGCTTTTCGACTTTGTCTCCACCAAGCAGATTTTGTTTTCCTAATTCGACCAGACCCCTTTCACTGACATGGCCCAATCTCATGTGCCAGATTTCTGTTTTCGACAAAGGTTTCGTGGATGCAACATTTGTCGAATCACTTACAACTTCAGCCTCAAGGGTATACAAGCCTTGTTTCTTCACGCCTCTCAAGACTTCCTTCGAACCCTTCATGACTCTTAGGATACTTTTCTCTCCTTGGAAAACATATCCTTTCTTGTCAAATTCACCAAGAGAAAGCAGATTTCTCTTCAAATCAGGAACATACCTGACTTCAGTCAACAACCTTATTGACTCATCATGGAGCTTGAATCTCACAGATCCAACACCTTCTTAGAGTCACTGCTTGAAACCACAAGAACATCAGATGATTCGAAATCATCTTGAACAATCGCAGTGTTGCCATATCCTTACCTCCATGATATTTCAGGCCTTCAGGGCACACCTTTCTTGTGTGACCCTCCTTCTTATAATGGTAGCATCGAATGCCAGATGCTTCGCCACTGTAAGACTTCGACTGGATTTTGCCTTTCTTCTTGTCGAACTTACCATCCATTCGTAAGAGTTTTCCTTTAACGGCCAAACCTTCGCCAACAGTCGAAGGTTTATGCTCCTTTCGTTCATTCAAGTCCTTAGAGTACAAGGCTGATTGAACTTCTTCAAACGTCAGGGACTCCCTTCCATACAAGAGAGTTTCTTTGAAGTGAGCATGTAATCGAGGCAAAGAACACAATAGTAACAGCGCTTGATCTTCATCATCGATCTTCACATCAATATTTTCAAGATCAAGAATCAGCTTGTTGAACATATCCAACTGCTCAGCCAATACTTTGTCTTCAATCATCTTGAATGAATACAAAGCTTGCTTCAGGTAGAGTCGATTTACCAGCGATTTGGTCATATACAAACTTTCAAGTTTCACCCATAACCCTGATTCCGTCGTCTCCTTTGATACCTGCCGGAGAACCTTATCACCAAGGCTCAACAAAATTGCGCTGTGTGCTTTCTCGATCATATTCGTCTTCTCCGCTGCCGTCAATTCTGCATTCATGGCTGCCTCTCCCTTCAACGCTTCCAAACAACCCTGCTGAACCAGTAGGGCTTTCATCTTAAAGTGCCACAGACCGAAATCATTCACTCCGGTGAACTTTTCAATCTCATACTTTGTTGAAGGCATCTTCTCCACGCTCACCGCACCAATTTGTTGTGAATTCAATGCCACGAACAAAGTATAAAATAAGGGATGAATAAAGGACAAGGAAGAAGAGGAGAACACAAATATTGGTTATAACTGCTATTCTTTTACTTTCTCTTAAAACAAGATTACAAGTTTACAAGAATAACAAATAACCTCTCTCACCCTAAATCAGGATTTGCAGCTTAGCAATGATGAGAGACTAGTATGCTATTTATAATAAAACCTAACATACTAACTAATGGGCTTTTTCCACAAGGCCCATTACACAAGCCAACTTAATAAACAAGCTAACTTAACAAATTAGGGTTTAAACACTAAAACCTAATTTAACATGCTAACAACCCTAGCATCTTCGACACAAGCATGTGAACAACCTTCGACTTCATGCTTAACCCTGTCGAACCAAGAAGCTACCCTTCGACCATACTAGAGTTCGATCCAATATCTCACAATTATAAAGAGAGCTTTATGATCTTTATTCTTCAAATCTTAATGTGCAACCTTTTGTTCATCCGTGGCATTGTCGCTAATTAATGTCACTCCATCACTCATAGGATCCCAAACATCTTGATAGTAGAAGACAACTTTCATATGCTTACACCGATTCTCATAATTCTTGCCATTCAAGATGGGATGATTTCTCTGAGAATTCATCAAACAATCTCACAACAATTAACTAACTAACTTCAACTAGTTGTATTCGACTTTGTTGAATACACACATCTTGACTTTTACAAGCTATATTCGACTTTGTCAAATACATGCGACTCGACTACTATAAATTATATTTGACTCTATCGAATACATACGACTTCGACCCTGTCGAATGCTTTTACAAACATGCTTAACACAAAGAATTGCATAGTCAAAAGATGACACTGGTTTATCTTTATTCCAGAGAACCAATATGAGTAGGATTGACCAAAATCTACTATTAATATTTGCAGAGAGATAACATCCAAAGACACCACCCTTACATATTCCATTAGGTGAGATGTCCATTACTTTAGATGATGTTTTTTGTCTACTACACCTGTTGTTTAAGGGTGATTTTTGGGACCATGTAGAGGTTATGACTAAAGAAGACACTATTGATTATGTTGTTGAACTTTTGAGAATTCTTTTAGAAGAGGCAAGAAAAGAAGTTCGTGCTTGAAGGAGGCCATATTATAAGATGAAGTGAATCTACAATTTATTCGCGCAAAATTGCAAAAATAGCAAAATACAATGGTAAGCTTTTATTTATATGATAAATGATAAACTCATTAAATATATCTCTTAAATTCTATGAGTAACTACAAAGATTGTATTTACTGAATTGAAGTGCGACTAACTCTTCAAATGTTTAAAAGATTCATTCGATCATTGAAATCATGAGTATGTATCTTTGTATTAAAAGCATTTAGGCAATTCTCTTTTCTACATTAAAAAATTTAGTTACCAGATTTATTTTTAAATAGCCGAATTTCTTTAACCATACTCTATTCTATGTTGACTTTTTTTTTGTCAATTAAAAACTTGAATGATTTAGATCCAACTTCATCTTTAACAAATCAATGATATATTTAAAGTTTAAATATATTCAACTTTATTTTTATTTATGCATCCAAAATTTTGATGACTATTTTTCTTTTAAGTGTTTTTTATTGTTGAAGTTGGGCAAAGCACATCTTATTTTTTTTCATGGATTTGTTGATTTTTCTACATTGATGTGTTTTGTCACTTAAGATTTTAATATTAAAGAATTAGAATTTTCAATTTAAAATAAAAATGATTGAATCTAGATGAAGATGACGAAACAACACATAATTTTTTTTTTATAATTTCTTTATCCATCTCTTAGGATGAAAATTTTTGTTTGAAACTTCAAAATATCCTTCGAAAATGCATGTTTGAAAAAATTAAGATTTTGATTAATTCGGAGATGCATACCCAAAAAAATTTAAAAAATGATCAGGTTTTTTCGGATATGAATATCCGAAAAAATTCAAATAATTGTTTTGGAAATTTGGTTTATAAAATGAATTTGTTTAACTATGTTTTTGAAAATTAGTTTATGAAATAATTTTTTTATGTTTCATAAAAATAAATATCTTTATTATAATTAATTTTATATATAAAATTAAGGTGTTGATTTAAATATTTATTAGTCAAATATTATTATTATATCTTGATTTTAATGATATATATTTAATAATATATTTTAATTAATACAATTAATTATACTATTAATTGCATTGGTTCATCTTGATTTTAATTTTTTAATAATTATTGAGTTTTTTCGGATATACATATTCGAAAAATTCCAAACTAAAAATTATAATATTTCGGATATGCATTTCCGAAGACACTCATTTCTAAAAAAAAGTGTCTTCGAAAGTACATCTCGTCACATTTTTTTATAAAAAAATATCTTCGGATATACACTTCCGAAATAATTCTTTTTTTCCAAATTTTTTTTTTCGAAAATGTACTTCCAAAATATATAAACATTTAAAAAATTTTGCCTCAAATTCATAAGAAAGTAGGGGTGGATAAAGAAATATTTTATTTTATAAGTTTGAGAAGGAATCGTTCGGCTTTTATATAAAACTTTATGGTTGAAGTTGAAAGATGACTTTTAGAAGCACATACGCCTCTCTTTTCACACCATCTTCGTCTCTTGCAATAACACATGCTCCATCTACCAAGTCCCAACAAGTATATTGTCACTGCATGACATGTTCAATTTTCATAACAATAACAAACATTACTATATCCATGAGCTTTGAACTCTCTTCAAAAGACCTATTGCCTCCGGTGCTTGGAATAACAAACTCATTAAATAAACCTGAATACAGTGGCGGATCTAAAAGTTTCTTAGACTAAAAGGGACTAAACATATTTTATTTATAGACAAAATAATTTATGATATTTATAAGATACGCAATCAAAATAACAAAACATATTCAAAATATTTGAGTATTTCTATAGATCAAAATTATTTTTTACGAGTTTTCATATTTTAAAAATATTCAATAATCTTTTTATTATAAATAATATAAAATAAGTGAATCAGCTTCCGTAGATGCACTTTCAGAAGCATCCAATTTATTAAAAAAAATTGATTGGTTTCGTAGATACATCTACGGAAGTATAATAAACTACTATATACGGGGAAAATACAAATAAATTCAGTTCAAAGTTAGTTCCATAGTTTCATTTACGGAATTACTTAGCGTCATATTATTCCGTAGATGTATCTACGAAAGTGTCTGATATAGTTTGAACCAGCATGATTACTTCCCCATTGTTTCATTTCTTCAAACTCTCCATATTCCACACCCTAAAACCCTACATCATCAATACCTTATTTCACTCCAAGACTCAAACTTTTTGGTGCAACAAATCAAAGGGAGCAAGAGGGTCTGAATTTCAAGTAAATTTTCATCTTCAACTACTACATTGTTCACATTATGCAACTTATTTCTCTGAAAAAAAGTTACGCTGCTTTCATAGATGCATCTACGGAACGTGTTAAGAAAGAACACTTTTGTAGGTGCAGCTACGTAACAATCCCTGAGTCGTTTTTTTCAGGAGTTTTGTAATTCTGTGTTATTTTGGCAATTGTTTGGAAATAGGTATGGTGCACTGATCGGTCACCATTTCTATTAAGTTTCCGTCGTTTATCCGGCAAAAATTCATCATTTCGGTAACACATTCGGTTGTTTTATTGCTTTTATGTTAAGTTTATCATGTTTATTAATTTATAGTATTGCATAGCATTTTGTTTAAAGTTTATATCAAAAGAGCATCTTTATGCCTTTGTTTGGTAGTGTTAGTGTTTCAGGTTGATGTGTTTGATCAGAGGAAACAATGGACGCAATTTGGGGACTCTGGAAGGCAGAGAGATGGAAGTTTCTGAAGAATCAGGAGGAAAAACACGGGCACCCGTGTGAAAAAACACTGCCCGTGTGGAAAAGCCAAGGGAAAGCACAAAAAAAAAACATCAAGACGGTGGAAAAGCACGGGCACCCGTGTGAAAAAACACTGCCCGTGCTTTTGGGCCTGATGCAAAATTCCAAACCACGTGAATCAGAAAATAAACACGGGCACCCGTGTGAAAAACACGGCCCGTGCTTTTGGCTACTTAAACGAAGTTTATGTAAGGAAAAAGGGACTTTTTGGCGAGGAGAAGACACGATTGAAGATTGGAGAAAACAAGGGTTTGGGAGAGAAGAAGGTTTTCATGAACGGAAGCGATTGAAGATCAACTTTCATCTCAATTCTTGTAATGTCTCTATTTTATATTTTGTTTTCTTTGAACAATATGAGTAACTAAACCCTAATGCTAGGGGGTGTCCCTGATTTGATTCTGTAACGATTTTGAATTCCTGAGTTCATCAATAGATTTGTTTTCTTATTTAATTTAATTGTACAAGGTTTTTATGCTTTCTTTGTCGGACCAACAAGATTGATTTACGGTTAACAACCAGCTGGATAGCGGTTGTTAAGGTTTTTGTACGATTAGACTATAGTAGATATCACCTAGGACTAGGGATATCCTATAGTTACCGGTTAACTCTTGATAACATAAAGGCTTGATTTCATCATAATTCTCTAAGGACTTAGGATTTAGGATGAATGTTCAAAGGTTTTCCCACTAAGGACTTAGGGGAAAATACTCTAAAGGGCGGTAATTAAAGGTTATGAACTTGTTGAAGAAATCAAAATTCAAGGTTATTACAGGGAAAATCATACACTTTACCCTAGCATGCTCTCATATTTGTTAAAACCACTTAGTCAATTTTCTGTCATTTTTATTTATTGTTAATTTATAATTGCAAATCAAAAATCCAAATATAGTTTTTGTTTAATTGAACCACTATTGAAACTCGATATTAACGTGCAGTCCTTGAGATCGATACTTTGGGATTTCCCATTATTACTATGATGGCAGATTAGTACACTTGCTAATTTACCGATCAAGTTTTTGGCGCCGTTGCCGGTGACTGCCAAAATATAGAGTTTTAATTTTAGTTCAATTGAAATTTTGTTGCTCGTCAACTAAAATTTTGTTTTCAGTTTTTGTTTATTTGAATTTGATTTTATTATAAAAAAAAAGAAAAAAAGAAAGATTACTTTTGCTTCATGAATTCTTCTATACTTTGCTACTAACAAATTGTCTGAGTTTTGTAGCTATGTATTGTTTTGATACATTGCCACCTGTATCTTCTGCATGTTGGTCGCCTGATTAAGGAGTCACCTTGGAAGAGGCGACTAAAATTTTTAAAGCATATAAGAGAGAGGTAAGAATCCTTATGAATGAATGTAAGGAAGCTAACATTTATCCAGATAGGTTTATTTGGACAAAGTTAGAGTTGGAAGAAGAACATGTGGAACCAGAAGAAAAATGCATAATATCAGATGAAGAGGATGCAGTAAGAATAGAAGAATTTGAGGTAGAAAAGAAATATGGGGAAGAAGAAATAAGGAAACCTTAAGATGATCGAGTTTTGGATAAAACCACAAATTTAACAATTTGTGAAGATGTGGTCACCCAACAAGATAATCTTCAACAAGAGAGTATCCCCAAAAACTATTTTTACAACAAGGCAGATGAAAGACAAGAAATTGACAAAGTATTGGAAGACATTTATGCCTTGTTCAATAAAATCAAGCTGAAAAGGATTTGGCAGCAACATCATTGGTACTTTAAGTTCATGGGATTGCTACCAAACAAAAGAAAGAAAAAAGATGATGTGTTCTTTGTGTCATATATGCCACCCTAACAAGGGGAATGGACCGTCGAGCCATGCGACGATAAACGAAGCGCTTCGTGGGAGGCAACCCACGCTTTTAACAAACATATTTCTCCTTTTGTTTTGTTTTATTTCAGGTAATAAAAAGGGGATTTCTCTGGTGAAAGCTTGAAAGCGACAGCTGGAGTTTATGTACCCTATGTGAGTCCTTTCCGCAATTGGGCTAAAACATTGAGGTCAATGTTTAGTTCAGGTGTGGGGGGGTTTTCTTGCATTGCTCTTGTTTCTGTTTTTATTTTGTTTTTAGCATTACTATTCATTTTCCGGTGTACCATTGTGTTACAGAGTGACTGATAGTTGTTGGATGAATCCGAGATTGATAGCTAGTGGATGAAAGATACTCCCCATACTTGATCTCCCGAGGCACCCCGGAAGTTGATGCAGCCATGAAATGATAAAATTAAAGGTTGGACGCGATTTGGTAACACCGGACCGAAATGGTTGTATGGTATACCTGAGTTGGAAAAGAAACCACATGACACGAGGAGGCTTCAGAGCTTGTAAGCATAACCAACATGGTGAGAGTACAAAGGCCAAACACTAAAATATCATCATGAGATTTCAGTCAGGTATGACCTTATCACTTTGATTTTGCGTATGTTCTTTTGACACAGCACAACATGAGGACACACACTGAGGCATGTTGTTTGTTTAACCCTTAGCCTTTCTATCCATCCTTTAATTTATGTTTATCATTTGTGAACCCCCATTGAGCCTTAGCCTTTTTGTTTGAAATAAACCCCTGTTCACCCGTAACTATACACTTCCTACCCTGTTCGGCATGATTGTTGTAAATTATGAAGTGTGCGAAAAAGATAAGTTTGGGGTGGTAACACGTAGAGAAAGGGTAAGTGCATATAAAAAAAAAGATAAGAAGTAAAAAAAAGGCATGCAAATGTCCTAACAGAAGAAAAAAAAAGAGAAAAGCACTTGCCGTGACTAAAGACCCCAACATGCTCATTGAAAAATTGAGTGAAGAAAAGTCAAAGTTGAATAAAACCCCGAGCTATTAATTAGTCACAAAAGTGAGAAAAACATCATGAATGCCGAATCCAAACCCCTTTGTTATCCATTTATTTGTCTATCCTACCGTACCTAAGCCCCGTTACAACCTAAAAGACCTCATAAAGTGTGTAGAATCTGTGTGTGTAGTGAAGATAGAATACATTCAAAATTAAGAGTTGATATTGCATGCTTTGGTAATGTGAGTGCAAACATTTAAACCCCAAAAGTTTGCAGGTAAAGAAGTCCTCTGATGTGAAAGTGTGGTAGATAGTTCGATTCAGGAAGCTAGACGCTTGATCGGGAAGGAAGGAAGCGAATTGCGAAAGACAAAGGTTGTGTTGTGGAAAAGAGAAATTCGTGGGTGACCTCTGTTTGGTCTCAATACATCACTTAAGGACAAGCAATGAGATAAGTTTGGGGTTGTGATCGGTCACCATTTCTATTAAGTTTCGGTCGTTTATCCGGCAAAAATTCATCATTTCGGTAACACATTCGGTTGTTTTATTGCTTTTATGTTAAGTTTATCATGTTTATTAATTTATAGTATTGCATAGCATTTTGTTTAAAGTTTATGTCAAAAGAGCATCTTTATGCCTTTGTTTGGTAGTGTTAGTGTTTCAGGTTGATGTGTTTGATCAGAGGAAACAATGGACGCAATTTGGGGACTCTGGAAGGCAGAGAGATGGAAGTTTATGAAGAATCAGGAGGAAAAACACGGGCACCCGTGTGAAAAAACACTGCCCGTGTGGAAAAGCCAAGGGAAAGCACAAAAAAAAATATCAAGACGGTGGAAAAGCACGGGCACCCGTGTGAAAAAACACTGCCCGTGCTTTTGGGCCTGATGCAAAATTCGAAACCACGTGAATCAGAAAATAAACACGGGCACCCGTGTGAAAAAACACGGCCCGTGATTTTGGCTTCTTAAACGAAGTTTATGTAAGGAAAAAGGGACTTTTTGGCGAGGAGAAGACACGATTGAAGATTGGAGAAAACAAGGGTTTGGGAGAGAAGAAGGTTTTCATGAACGGAAGCGATTGAAGATCAACTTTCATCTCAATTCTTGTAATGTCTCTATTTTATATTTTGTTTTCTTTGAACAATATGAGTAACTAAACCCTAATGCTAGGGGGTGTCGCTGATTTGATTCTGTAATGATTTTGAATTCCTGAGTTCATCAATAGATTTGTTTTCTTATTTAATTTAATTGTACAAGGTTTTTATGCTTTCTTTGTCGGACCAACAAGATTGATTTACGGTTAACAACCAGCTAGACAGCGGTTGTTAAGGTTTTTGTACGATTAGACTATAGTAGATATCACCTAGGACTAGGGATACCCTATAGTTACCGGTTAACTCTTGATAACATAAAGGCTTGATTTCATCATAATTCTCTAAGGACTTAGGAGTTAGGATGAATGTTCAATGGTTTTCCCACTAAGGACTTAGGGGAAAATACTCTAAAGGGCGGTAATTAAAGGTTATGAACTTGTTGAAGAAATCAAAATTCAAGGTTATTAAAGGGCAAATCATACACTTTACCCTAGCATGCTCTCATATTTGTTAAATCCACTTAGTCAATTTTCTGTCATTTTTATTTATTGTTAATTTATAATTGCAAATAAAAAATCCAAATATAGTTTTTGTTTAATTGAACCACTATTGAAACTCGATATTAACGTGCAGTCCTTGAGATCGATACTTTGGGATTTCCCATTATTACTATGTTGGCAGATTAGTAAACTTGCTAATTTACCGATCATGCACCCCGATAATATTTCAAGAAGATTACCTCCTTTGGTCTATCTCCTTTAGTCGATGTTTGTACGAGTGTTGATGGGGTAGTCACAAAGATGGTAGATATCGGAGGTGACTTTAGTAGCAAGGAAGACTTTGATGATCGTGAAAGCATGCTAACATGGATTCGTAGGAATGCAACCATCCTTGATTTTGGTGTGGTAATAGAAAGATCGGATAATGGTACGGAAAGAAGAAACCAATTTGTAACAATGATGTGCGAAAGAAGCGGGAAATACCATCCTCCTCTAAAGAATTTTAAGAGAGACGACATGAGTACTAGAAAATGCGAGTTTCCATTTAAGATCCATTGTTACATGTTGGCTAGCAAGAAGTGGAGATACCTTGTTATTTGTGGTTTGCATAACCATGATTTGTGTGCAAAATTACAAGGACATCCTAGTGTTTGTCGGCTCAATCCAGACATCATCCAAGAGAACATCATCTAAGCGTCCCGATCTTGAGCTAGTTTATCGCAAAAGGGATGGGCATGTTATTTTCTCTTCCGTCAAACCCCTCATGTCGGTTAAATTTTGGAACATTCATTCCTTCGACCAACTCAAGAGGACTCTGATGTCTTTTTTAGAGAGGGAGTACAAACCCGCCGACGTCATCATAAGTGTAACACCCTTCTAAACCCTGCGGCAATTAATCAAATTAAATCAGAGTAACATGCATAAGGGCGTCACAATTAGTAAATAAAATAAACCGCATCGGTCATATGTCATGCATTCACTGTAGAATATTTTAACATAACTCATAAATCAAATATCTCATGTTTACACAGCGGTATAAGTCATCAAACCAGCATTACATCATTAATGCTTTAATCTTCAAACAAGATAAACAAAACAGAATTAATGTCATAAACTAAAAATAGCGTTCCCCAGTGTTACACCTATCAGAGCATGACCCGACGCTAACCGACACATTGACTCATGAGCTAATCCTCACCGAGTCGAAGCCGCTATCCTCAATCTGAAAAATATAGTGTAAGGGTGAGTCTCATTCGCAATTAACAAATATTATTGCATTATAAATAACAGCACATCAACAGTTATATTATTCACCCAACTCATCTATATCCAGATCATCCATCAACATACACACATACCATCAAAACCATACAAGAGTATACATATAGTCATGTTATCAATCCATGCGAATGAATGCAACTGACTCTATCCATGTGGTACCAATCATCATCAATGGGAATCACCCACCGACCGATCTATCATCATCCAGATACGGCCCTGCCAACACAAATTCCACACAGTGGGAATTCTGCCATTCACTGAATCCTCTCATCATCTAGGATTCAGTCCTCTCCAATGCTTATGAATGCATGCAAACATATATATATATATATAACATACTTTCATCACCTCCACTCTATGAGTAGCATCATCTATACCCATTCCATCATCATCATCATTACTAAGCATGTTCATATATACATTAACATCATTCAATACAATCAATCATCATCATATACAAAACATACACGCATTTGCATCTATCATCGCACTTAATAAGAATAGCATACATGTATTTTCATCATTCTAAAAACCAATCAATCATCACCATATAGATTATTCTATAAGGTTCGTTTAGCTCGAAACGGCGCATCAAACAGACCAACAGTTAAAAAGTTATGCATCTTTGAACTTTAAAAAAATATCTCAAACACCAACAGCACGCGGCGCCATCACCAGTTCGCGGCGCGAACTGAGCGTCCCAAAAATTCCATGGCTCTCTGCCAAGCTGTTCGCGGCGCAAACTTCTGTACGCGGCGCGAAACGAGGAAAAAGTTACGCCTTCGCGGCGCGAACACAGGTACGCGGCGCGACCTGAGCGTATCACAACTTCTTGGCATTCTGCCCACCTGTTCGCGGCACGACCCTACGCACGCGGCGCGAACCGGCGATTTCAGGAACCCCAACCTGCAGAAAACAGCATTCCATACATTCCAAACTCATCTAATTCATACTAGTCCACGATTTTGAGTCTAAAACAGTCCAATTTTCACGTTTTCAGTCACAGGATTCATTCATACAAACTAATATATCATCATATATCAATCAACACATCCAAACCCCGAAATCTAACCCAATTCTTAGAACCCCAAAACCTAACTCTGACATACAAACGGAATTGACTCAACAACACAACTATTCATACACTATCCATCTATAATCACGATAAGAGATGATAATTGGAAGAGTTCCCCCTTACCTTAGCCAAATTCTTGCTCTTTGGTCTCTTCCTCTTTGTTCCTCTTCTACGTTCTTCGTGTTCTAACTTTTCTCTTTTCACGTTCTGTTCTTTCCTTCCCCAATTCTAATTATTTTATGAAAAATAATATTAAATTAGTAAGGGCTTTACTACACCACACCCCCTCTTCTTACTAACCTCACACATGGCCCATATGCCATCAACCATCATTTTTCCATTATTTTCATAAAATCCATAATAATAATAATTATTAATCTAATATTCAAATTAAATTAAAATTAAAATTATACGGGTGTTACAACTCTCCCCCACTAAAAGAGTTTTCGTCCTCAAAAACATACCTCAGGTAAAGAGCTCTGGATAAGAATCCTTCATCTGGCTCTCTAGCTCCCAGGTAACATTTCCTTCAGCCGGTCCTCCCCAAGCTACTCTGACTAAAGCTATTTCCTTACCACGCAATTGCTTCAATCTTCTATCTTCAATCCTCACAGGCAAAGTTTCAACCGTTAAGTTGTCTTTAACCTGTACATCATCTACTTGGATCACATGGGACGGATCTGAAATGTATTTCCTCAACTGAGACACATGAAACACATCATGTAAGTTGGCAAGCATCGGCGGTAACGCAATACGATATGCCACTTCTCCCACTCTTTCTGAAATTTGGAATGGTCCAATAAATCGCGGAGTCAACTTCTTTGACTTCAAAGCTCGACCAATACCTGTCATAGGAGTAACTCTCATAAACACATGGTCTCCTTCTTGAAACTCAAGTGTTTTCCTCCTCTTATCATGATAACTCTTCTGACGACTCTGAGAAGCTCTCATCTTCTCCCGAATCATCTTGATCTTCTCTGTAGTCTCTTGTACAAATTCCGGACCAATCACAGCACTCTCACCAGATTCGTACCAACACAACGGCGTCCTACACCTCCTACCATACAAAGCCTCAAACGGAGCCATACCGATACTCGAATGATAACTGTTGTTGTATGTAAACTCAATCAAAGGCAGATAACTATCCCAAGCACCTCCTTTTTCTAACACACAAGCACGCAACAAATCCTCTAACGACTAAATCGTCCTCTCAGTCTGTCCATCAGTCTGTGGATGATAAGCAGAACTTAGTCTCAGCTTAGTACCCAAAGCTTTCTGCAAACCTTCCCAGAACTTAGACGTAAACCTCGGATCTCTGTCTGACACGATACTTGAAGGAATACCATGTAGACTAACTATCTTCTCAATATACAACTGAGCTAGCTTCTCCATCGGATAATCCATTCTCACTGGTATAAAATGTGCAGACTTCGTCAACCTGTCCACCACGACCCAGATAGCTTCACAATTTCTGACAGTTCTCGGCAAACCCGAAACAAAATCCATCGATATGCTATCCCACTTCCACTCAGGAATAAACATCGGTTGCATAAACCCAGATGGCTTCTGATGCTCAATTTTTGACTTCTGGCACGTCAAACAAGAGTACACAAACTCAGCAATTTCTTTCTTCATTCCAGGCCACCAAAATAGCTTTCTCAAGTCATGATACATCTTGGTAGCACCAGGATGAATACTCAACCCACTACGGTGTCCTTCTTCCAAAATACGTTTTCGTAGTTCAGCAACATCAGGGACACAAACTCTGTCTCCAAACCTTAGTATACCATTTTCGTCAATTCTGAATTCACCATTCTTGCCTTGATTGATCAAAGTCAACTTATCGATCAATTCAACATCAGCTTTCTGACCCTCTCTGATCTCTTCAAGAATACCGCTAGTCAGCTTCAGCATACCCAATTTGACACTAGTAGGAGTACCTTCACACACCAAACTCAAGTCTCTGAATTGTTCAATCAAATCCAATTCCTTCACCATTAGCATAGACATATGCAAGGTCTTCCTACTCAATGCATCAGCAACAACGTTTGCCTTACCCGGATGGTAATTCAAACCAAAATCATAATCTTTCAGAAATTCCAACCACCTTCTCTGTCTCATATTCAACTCTTTCTGATCAAAGAGATGCTTTAGGCTCTTATGATCACTGAATACTTCAAATCTCGAACCATACAAATAGTGCCGCCACAACTTCAAAACAAAAACTACAGCTGCCAACTCCAAATCATGAGTCGGATAATTCCTTTCATGTACTTTGAGTTGTCTCGACGCATAAGCGACTACTTGTTGATTTTGCATCAATACGCCACCTAAACCCATCAGTGATGCATCACAATAAACTACAAATGATTCTGTCGGATTCGGAAAAATCAAGATAGGAGCACTAGTCAACCTCCTCTTCAGCTCTTGGAATCCTTCTTCACACTTTGCATCCCAAATAAAAGCTTGTCCCTTCCTGGTTAGTTTAGTTAACGGCAAAGCTAACTTTGAAAATCCTTCAATAAACTTTCTGTAGTAACCTGCAAGACCAAGAAAGCTACGAATCTCTGACAATGACTTCAGAGCTTCCCACTGAGATACAGCTTCTATCTTTGTAGGATCAACAGCAATACCATTCTTAGAAATCACATGCCCGAGAAAACTGACTTCCCTTAACCAGAATTCACAGTTCGACAGTTTGGCAAAAAGTTGCTTCTCTTTTAACAGTTCCAATACCGTTCTGAGATGTTCAACATGTTCTTCATCATTCTTAGAGTATATTAGGATGTCATCTATAAACACCACCACAAACTTATCGAGATAAGGATGAAAGATCCTGTTCATATACTCCATAAAAACACCAGGTGCATTAGTAACTCCAAACGGCATTACAGAATACTCATAATGTCCATACCTTGTTCTGAAGGCAGTCTTCTGAATATCGTCATCTTTCACACGTATCTGATGATACCCAGACCTCAGGTCAATTTTGCTAAACACACGCGCTCCGACCAACTGATCCATCAAATCATCAATCCTCGGCAAAGGATACCGATTCTTGATAGTAACCTTGTTCAATTGTCTGTAATCTACACACAGCCTCATCGAACCCTCTTTCTTCTTCACTAGTAACACAGGCGCACCCCACGGAGAAACACTAGGACGAATGAATTTCTTCTTCAGCAATTCTTCTAACTGCTTCTTCAATTCGGCCAACTCAAACGACGACATACGATACGGTGCCATCGACACTGGACTAGTTCCCGGAATTAAATCTATAGAAAACTCCACTTCTCTTTCCGGTGGTAATTCATTCACATCTTCTGGAAGAACTTCTGGAAATTCACACACCACAGGCAATTCGCTACTCGCCACTTTTTCTTTCACATTCATCAATGCGAACAACATAAACACTGTTGCACCATCCCCGATAGCCTCATTCACCTGTCTAGCTGTCATTTCCAGATTATCAGTACTAACCTCTTCGGGAAAAATTACCGTCTTTGCAAAACAGTTGATATGAACACGGTTGAACTCCAACCAGTTCATTCCCAGGATTATATCGAGTTGTTTCAATGGAAGGCACACTAAGTCCATCCCGAATTCTCTGCCAAAAATGTCAACCGGACAATTCAAGCATGCAGACGAAGTAGTTACTGAACCCGACGCAGGAGTGTCAATAACCATACTTCCATTTATATCAGATATCTCAAGATTCAACCTCATAGCACAATCCAAAGAAATAAAAGAATGAGTTACTCCAGTATCAATGATTGCAACTAAAGGTGTGCCATGAATGAAACACGTACCTTTAATCAGTCTGTCTTCTGGAGTAGTCTCTGACCCGGTCAAAGCAAAAACCTTCCTCCCGATTGGTTCTTCTTTGGCTTGGTACAATTTGGACTAATGTGACCCTCTTCTCCACAGTTGTAACAAGTCACACTCTTCCTCTTACAATCAGCAGCAATATGACCCACCTGGTCACACTTGTAACATTTCTTCTGATCATTCTTACACTCGTTCCGACGATGTCCCACCTCAACACAATTGTAACATCTGATACGAGCACTGGAATCTCCCCCACTGGGTTTCTTCCAATCAGCAGACTTACCTCTACCATATGGTTTACCTCTATCCATAGGCTTCTTCCCTTTTCTGTCAACTAACTCGCGAGAGTGAGATGACTTCAGCTTGATATTATCCTCCTAAAAAATCCTGCTACAATCCACTAAGTCAACAAACCTCCGAATCCTCTGGTACCTAATACCCTGCTTGATCTCATCACGAAGACCATTCTCAAACTTGACACATTTTGAGAACTCACTGGCTTCATCATTGTTGTAGTGAACATAGTACTTCGCCAACTCAACGAACTTCGAAGCATACTCTGGTACTATCATGCTACCTTGAACTAGTTCCAGAAATTCAATTTCCTTTCAACCTCTTACGTCTTCAGGAAAGTACCTTCTCAAAAATTCCCTCTTGAACACAGCCCAAGAAATAGCCACACCATCAGCTTCCAGTTCAGTCCTGGTAGTCATCCACCAGTCGTCAGCTTCTTCAGACAACATGTGAGTACCATACCTCACCTTCAGATCCTCAGCACAATCGATGACTCTGAAGATTCTCTCGATCTCCTTAAGCCACTTCTGAGCACCTTCAGGATCATGCGTGCCCTTGAACAATGGAGGATTGTTCCTCTGAAAACTGTTCAGTTGCCTGTCAGCACCAATTGCAGCTCCATTGGCATTTCCTCCCAGCACACCAGCAATCATGCCCAGAGCCTCAGCGATAGCATCATCGTTTCTTCCTCCCCTTCCAGCCATTGTTCTGCTTAAATCACAACCAATTTAATCAAAACAGAAGTATCGACAGTTAACTCTTACTAGTCGCATACACAGGAAACAAAACT
The DNA here is from genome assembly GCF_029867415.1 of Vicia villosa. Classification (NCBI taxonomy): domain Eukaryota; kingdom Viridiplantae; phylum Streptophyta; class Magnoliopsida; order Fabales; family Fabaceae; genus Vicia; species Vicia villosa. Next base: position 35,042,669 of record NC_081183.1, on the reverse strand, counting down.
GACACTAAGACTCTGGTCATAACAACCGACTATGCTCTGATACCACTATTGTAACACCCTTCTAAACCCCGCGGCAATTAATCAAATTAAATCAGAGTAACATGCATAAGGGCGTCACAATTAGTAAATAAAATAAACCGCATCGGTCATATGTCATGCATTCACTGTAGAATATTTTAACATAACTCATAAATCAAATATCTCATGTTTACACAGCGGAATAAGTCATCAAACCAGCATTACATCATTAATGCTTTAATCTTCAAACAAGATAAACAAAACAGAATTAATGTCATAAACTAAAAATAGCGTTCCCCAGTGTTACACCTATCAGAGCATGACCCGACGCTAACCGACACATTGACTCATGAGCTAATCCTCACCGAGTCGAAGCCGCTATCCTCAATCTGAAAAATATAGTGTAAGGGTGAGTCTCATTCGCAATTAACAAATATTATTGCATTATAAATAACAGCACATCAACAGTTATATTATTCACCCAACTCATCTATATCCAGATCATCCATCAACATACACACATACCATCAAAACCATATAATAGTATACATATAGTCATGTTATCAATCCATGCGAATGAATGCAACTGACTCTATGCATGTGGTACCAATCATCATCAATGGGAATCACCCACCGACCGATCTATCATCATCCAGATACGGCCCTGCCAGCACAAATTCCACACAGTGGGAATTCTGCCATTCACTGAATCCTCTCATCATCTAGGATTCAGTCCTTTCCAATGCTTATGAATGCATGCAAACATATATATAACATACTTTCATCACCTCCACTCTATGAGTAGCATCATCTATACCCATTCCATCATCATCATCATTACTAAGCATGTTCATATATACATTAACATCATTCAATACAATCAATCATCATCATATACAAAACATACACGCATTTGCATCTATCATCGCACTCAATAAGAATAGCATACATGTATTTTCATCATTCTAAAAACCAATAAATCATCACCATATAGATTATTCTATAAGGATCGTTTAGCTCGAAACGGCGCATCAAACGAACCAACAGTTAAAAAGTTATGCATCTTTGAACTTTAAAAAAATATCTCAAACACCAACAGCACGCGGTGCCATCACCAGTTCGCGGCGCGAACTGAGCGTCCCAAAAATTCCATGGCTCTCTGCCAAGCTGTTCGCGGCGCAAACATCTGCACGCAGCGCGAAACGAGGAAAAAGTTACGCCTTCGCGGCGCGAACACAGGTACGCGGCGCGACCTGAGCGTATCACAACTTCTTGGCATTCTGCCCACCTGTTCGCGACACGACCCTACGCACGCGGCGCGAACCGGCGATTTCAGGAACCCCAACCTGCAGAAAACAGCATTCCATACATTCCAAACTCATCTAATTCATACCAGTCCACGATTTTGAGTCTAAAACAGTCCAATTTTCACGTTTTCATTCACAGGATTCATTCATACAAACTAATATATCATCATATATTAATCAACACATCCAAACCCCGAAATCTAACCCAATTCTTAGAACCCCAAAACCTAACTCTGGCATACAAACGGAATTGACTCAACAACACAACTATTCATACACTATCCATCTATAATCACGATAAGAGATGATAATTGGAAGAGTCCCCCCTTACCTTAGCCAAATTCTTGCTCGTTGGTCTCTTCCTCTTTGTTCCTCTTCTACGTTCTTCGTGTTCTAACTTTTCTCTTTTCATGTTCTGTTCTTTCCTTCCCCAATTCTAATTATTTTATGAAAAATAATATTAAATTAGTAAGGGCTTTACTACACCACACCCCCTCTTCTTACTAACCTCACACAAGGCCCATATGCCATCAACCATCATTTTTCCATTATTTTCATAAAATCCATAATAATAATTATTAATCTAATATTCAAATTAAATTAAAATTAAAATTATACGGGTGTTACAATAAGGATCCAAAGGCTTAGCACAAGGACCTCGTTTGAGCCAGAGAAATGGAACGTTGGTGGGATGAAGTGGAAGGCAACGTTGATTCCGTTCTAATGATATATGGATCAGATGACATTGTTTTAACTATTGTAATTTCTTAGATCTCTTAGTTTTTTTTAATTTTCTGTTGGAAATTTTGATGTATCTTTTAATCAATGTTGATTTTAATCAATGAGTGGATATTTTATCGTTACAAATGTTGTTGTTCTAGTTTTTTAGTATGGTTTAGCTTTGTAGATGCATCTACGGAAGTCTTCCGTATGTGCATCTACGGAACAAAGCAACGTTAAACAAAAAAAGGTACTTCCGGAGATGCATCTACAGAAGAATGAGGGCAATTTGATCAATTTGGTGGTGCGTAAGAGAGTCATGGGGTGAAATCTGAAATTGTCTATATATATATATGTGGAGCATATCAAGTGAGAGCATTTTATAATGAGAGAGAATGTTAATACATTAATGTGGTTGAAGATGTTTTCATGTTGACTGCATTTGTGGTAAAACATACATGGTTGATATTGTGTTATGCAGGCTGCATATGTGTTGAGCTAATACAGGTTATGTAGTGAATGCCATGACCAATATCATGACATCCTTGTGTGACAGCAGGAGTTGTTATAATTTATTAATTGTGTTTCCTGATTTCTCTCAATTAACAGTTTAGGAAACCTTTAATTGTGTGTTGAATATTTCGTCCAGAAGATCTTGCTGACAGCACATTCTGTAACAGTCAGATGAAGTGTAAATTAGGTTAATTTGGTTAACCCTAATTTGCTTCTAAAAATGCCCAAGACCCAATAGCTGCATATAAAAAGACTGTAATCCTAATTTGGAACGCAGACAGAGCAGATTGTTAATTGTGAAGAACCGTAGTTCTGTAGCTGTCTCTTGTACTCCAAGCAATTGTCTTTGATGATTGCGTTGGAATAGGTTGTTTTTGTTAATTGTCACTCTACGCTTTTAAGCACGGGTGTGTGTCTCTTGATTGAAGCTTTTATGCAGATCAATGTGTGTTTTTGAAGAGTGTCTTCTCTCTGTAAATGTTTTATGTTTATTTGTAATCACTACTGTGATTGAGGGGGAGTGAGTGGAGATACTCAGGTCTTGGAATAGATTTTTATTGCATTGGGTAGGTTTTAAGTGAGGTGTTGTAAACGGGGGAGTTTAACTCAGAATTAATTCTGCTTATATTGGATTCCCTCCCTGGCTTGGTAGCCCCCTGAGTAGGTTGTTTGAACCTGTAGCGGGGAAAATTTGAGAACGAAGCCATTGGATTGACTCGACTCAATATTTCAGTGAAAGTCGCCACCGCGCTTTATTGTTTCCAAAGGAAAAGGGAAAAGAACAAAGAAAACCCAAAGTTTGTTTTTAAAACAAAAAAGAATAAGAGATCTTAGGTACGGGTGTTGATTATACAAGGGGAAGGTTTTAAGCACCCCTCATATCTGTGGTACTCCACAGGAACCTTTTTGAAAATTTGTGTCGTGTGTGCTAAAAAAGGGGTTTGTTTTATTTTTAAAATAAGCTCGGTAAAGCATTAAGCCTTGTGCCTACATACCTCCTCGGTGCAATGGAGAAGTCAGAGCTAATGTAGTTCCACTTAAAAGGGAAAAACGTTTAAAAACCGAATAAACACTTTATCGTCGTCGGAGAGAAATACTCAGCCATTGATCTTGAGCATGAGAACAAATGAGTTCTTTGCATCACAAATGAAAGAAGGGCTCCAACTCGGATGAAAATCAACGAGTATGCCTCTAGCTTTCTCACGTGAAAAAGATCTCATTATATCAATCAATTTCAAAATTATGGGGTATCACAACTCTCTACAATGATTAATCATGTCTAAACTTTTGAAGAAAAGGCCACTAAAGGAAAAAGATATTTTTAAAGAAAAGATTTTAAAAAGGATTACAAACATAAGAAGATTTTGGAAAAAGGGAGAAGATTTTGAAAATCTAAGAAGGGGAGAAGACGAAGAGGCTATCCTAATGCGTAAAATAAAAGCTAAGGAAAGAAACGGTCTCACCAAAAAAGAAGAAGCCAACACTTGACATTAAGAGTCAAGGTAGATTTCCCATCCTTTGGACTATCAATACCAGACCAACACATTACCACTTGCGGATCCAGATGAACTTATTATTTTAGCACCATTTTGCATTAAGCACATTAAAATTCTAACGAAAATCGGGCAGAGTAACGGCTGTTTTCGGGTAAAATCCTTATATCAATGCATTGGAATTAACCATCAAGGACTTTCAAGGAAAAACCTGCATACACAAACAGACAACAATCCAATGCCAGACAGACAGAATAACGACAGAGTAACAGCAGAATAATAGGGTCCAGAGGTACTAAGTCCAAAAGTCCAAGTCTCCAAAATGCTCGGGATAGTAACCAATAGTTCATAGGGCCTTAAACTTTTTTTAGATTTGTGTTATTTATTAGTTTTTTAGCACAAAAAAAGAGTATGGTCCAAGTGGACAAAAAAAAATAGCGGAAACATAAACATACGTCCAAATGGACAAAGAGAAATTTGCGGAAACATAAACATACGTCCAAATGGACAAAGAGAAAATAACGGAAACATAAACATGATGAAATGATAAAATAAAGCATAAAGCGAGAAATAAAGAGCAATATAATCAAATGCGAAAATTAAAGTCAATTGTTAGATGTTAAAGATAACCATCTTGAAACTTGTCAAGTATGTTATCAAAGTTAGTAATGAAGATCAATGGTGAGTGAAGGATGTTATCATATTTAAATTCAATGGAAATTTATCAGAAGCTTGATAAAATCATAGCGACTACACGATAAACTTCCATAAGTCATAAATCAACCGCATACAATTCTCTTCCATATTGGATCTTTTTTTTTATTCGGGACACGAAATATTGCGCTATGTTAAGCAGATCGCCAAGTGATTTATATATAAATCACCCTACAACAAGGCTGGTGAAAAATTTGTGTGCTAATGCATGCGAGAGAAGAGATATATAGATCACTCTCCGAAAGCAATGCTGCACGAAAAGAAAATAGGTAACGATCTAGTCTTTACCTAGAATCCATAAGAATTCCCAAGGTATCAAAGACTTTCATTGATCAAAAGAAAAAAAGAAGGAGAAGAAGAATAAAATGCATAAAATAAAATCACTCACACTATCATTAATATCATTCATCTAATATTATGGATTTGGTCATTTCAAACCTATCAACATCCTAGATCCAATGATATTAATGAAGTGGAGGAAGAAGGAAGGAAAAATAGCAGAAAAACACAAAAAAAAACATTCTGCCTCAGTGGAAATCGATTTACCTCTATAGGAAATCGATTTCCTAAGTGCAGATTTCAAATCTGGCACAAAAAACAGAGTGGAAATCGATTTCCCTCTGTAGGAAATCGATTTCCTGCGCACAGTTTTAAAAAAAAAGCATTAAGAAGCATGAAACTTGATTTAAGCAAACATACCAACACCTTATGATTACATATCAATTGGAGCACAAAATTTCCATCAATTCACCATCAAATAGGACCAATGTAACATCAACGATGCATTGAACATAAGCAACAAAGATCTACATCTTAGAGTTTAGAATTTTACCACTTGAACAAAATCTTGGAGTAGCTTCAAGAACAAGCACGAAATGAGTAGATCCATCAAAATTGGAGATGAACAAGTAAAGAAAAGAGTGAAGTGAAGGAGGTTTAGTTCAAAAATAGCAAGATTCAAGGTGAATCTTACTAATTCTATGAAAATGAGCTTTGAGTGAGGGTTTTGGAAAGGGTGAGAAGTGAAAATGCAAGAATTTCTTTGGCTCTTCAAGCTTGTGAAATGAAGAGGTGAAGCCCTCTATTTATAGAATTGGAGCAAGAGTAGTGGAAAATTGGTCATTGTGCCTTTGGTAATTAATCTTGTGTTTAATTGATGTTTAATTGGTAAAATGGGGTTAAAATGGGTTTAATGAAGGGAATTAATTTTGGTGAGGTGGAAAATTGGTAAAATGACAAAAATGATCAAAGGAAATAGGTGCCAAAAGGATGTCATGCTTCCCTCTCTATTTTTTTGAATTTGCGCCCCAGGAAATCGATTTCCCATATGGGTAAATCGATTTCCACCTTCAAATTTTCAAAAAAATTTCTTCTTGCACTGTTTTGATTCTTGCTCAACCTTTTACCTGTAAAATGTAATCAAAAGAAACAAAATACATATTTTTTAGATTTTTGTTGGTATAAAACAAATAAAAAGCCAGAAGTGCTTGATGGTTCCCCTCAGAGATAATCACAGTATCAATAATAGAGCTTCACAATGGTGCTTTTGATTAATGCAATTGATGTATGATCTTAGGGTCAAAAATTGGGGTATGACAGAACCGAACTGGGTAAAAAATTATGTGTGTTCTTTATTGTTTTTATGATGTTCTATTTTAATTATCTGTGCTGTGTGATTGTGGATGTCATAACATCCAGCAAGACATCGAGCGTGTGTTACTAGAATTTTCAATTGGCATCAGAGCAGGCACCCTGCCTGTTTACATCTGGGTGAGATCTAGGGATAATAAAATTATGGTACTATGGAGAAGGAACTGTTAATGTTTGGGAATAAACCACCCATCCCGGATGGCTCTAACTATGACTACTGGAAACCTCGTATGGTAGTAGTCATAAAGTCTATGGACAGAAAGGCCTGGAGAGCTGTGGAAAGCGGATGGAAACATCCTGAGAAGATTATGGAAGATGGAACCACTGTTTTAATTCCTGAAACTCAATGGAGCAAAACTGTAGAAGAGCTAGCTTTGGGCAATTCCAAGGCCCTAAGTGCATTGTTCAATGTGATTGACAAGAACATATTCAGGCCTGTGCAACACTGTGAGCTAGCTAAAAAGCTTGGGATATTCTCAAAACAGCACATGAAGGCACATCCAAGGTAAAGATGTCGAGACTTCAAATACTTACCACTAAGTTTGAAAATCTCAAGATGAAAGAGGATGAAACCATTTATGAATTCTATATGAATGTCCTTGAGATTTCAAACAACTCAGGAGCTTTAGGAGAAAAATGACTGAAGAAAAATTGGTAAGGAAGATCCTCATATCACTGCCTAAGCAATTTGATATGAAGGTGACTGCCATAGAGGAAGCCCAAGACATCAGCAACATGAAGCTGGACGAACTTATTGGTTCTCTACAAACCTTTGAGTTGAGAATCTGTGAGCCTGTTGAAAAGAAGAACAAAAGCATAGCTTTTGTCACCAACACAGATGATAATTCAAGAGAAAGCAATGGTGGAAGTGATGAAAATCTATCAGAAGCCATAGCCATGCTTGGAAAACAATTCAGCAGAATTATTAAAAAGGTTGATTAGAAATCCAGACCCAATGTCAAGAACACTTCCAATGACATAAGCCAGACCTATGACTCAAGCAGAAGACTCAAAACTAAGGAGAAGCCCAATCAAGGGAAAGGGGTTCAGTGTCATGGATGTGAAGGATTTGGACACATAAGAGCTGAATGTCTTACCTAAAACAAGGAGCAAAAGAAAGGATTGTCTGTCACTTGGTCTGATGAAGACTCCGAGTCTGAAGAAGAAACTACAATACATGTCACAATTCCAACAAGAGCCTATGCATATGATGATGATTCCAGTGATGATGAGCTAACCTTTGATGAACTTGCTGCCTCATACAAGAAGATGTGTATCCAGAATGATGCAGTCTACAAATAAGTGGAGAAGCAAGAGATAATCATAAGAGAGTTACAAACTGAGAAGAATAGACATCTCACAACCATAGACTCTCTCAGTAGTGAAGTAAGCATATTGAACTACAAACTTGATCAAATGACCAAGTCCTTCAAAATGCTGAATAATGGAACTGATACTCTAGAAGAAATTCTGGAGTCTGGACAAAGAATAGGAGACATGTCCGGGGTAGGATTTGTGGCTAAAGTTGAACTTACCTCTGGGTTCAGAAGAGCAAAAATCGAGACCTGTGTGACCAACCAGATGTCAGCTCCAATGTCACAACATCAAGGAAATAGAAGAAGGAGGAATTCAAAGAAGAAATTCCAAAAATGGATATGCCATCACTGTGGAAGATTTGGTCACATAAAGCCATTCTGTTTCAGACTATTTGGATATCCAGACCAAACTCGTCAAGTCAAACCTAAATATGATACCTGTAATAGAAAGCAACAGTGGGAAGCTAAGAATGTTTCTCTGGTAGCACATACTTCTCTAAAGATGCCTGCCAAAGAAGATTGGTACCTTAACAGTGGTTGCTTAAACCATATGACTGGGAGGAAGAACTCTCTAGTAGATTTCAAATTGGAGGGAAACAACTATGTGACTCTGGGTTATGGAGAAATAAGAGAAGTCAAAGGTGTTGGGAAGACAGAAGGACAGGGTGTTCCTAATCTAAATAATGTCTTACTTGTACAAGGACTGGCCGCAAATCTTATAAGCATCAGCCAACTATGTGATGAAGGACTCTATGTGAGGTTCACTAAAGAAGAGTGTATTGTTACCAATAAAGAAAATGAAGAAGTCATGAAAGGAGTCAGATATGAGAATAACTGTTATCTATGGGAGCCTAAAAACTCCAAGTCACTGACTACTTGTCCCATGGCAAAAGAAAAAAATGAGGAAAAATATCAAGAAAGAACTATCAAATTGGAGGTTCCTGTTCCAATAACAAGAACCCTGACAAAAGAAGTGGATGAGTCTGATGATAAGACTTATATTGAAGAACTCACCATCGGAGAACTTGCTGCTGGATACTCTGAAATGTGTCCACTAAATGGAGAATTAAGCAAGAGACTGACAGTATATGAAAATGCTTATGCCCTGTTACAAGAAGAAAGAGTAAATATCATGATAAACATTGTTGATCTAGAGGGAAAGCTGTGAGACACGAAGAAGGAAAAGAAGATCGATCAAAAGGCTCAACATCCAGGAAAACACACACCAGTCTCAGCCAAGAAATGTTATCAATGTGGTAGGATAGGTCACCTGAGATTCTATTGTCTTGAAACTCAGCCATCTACCAAAAGAAATACCCCTCAACAGGAAAACCAGACTAAGAGAAAGCCATCACAACGAAAGTCGTGTGTGAATGCTAAACACTCAAGCCATGACAAAAATTAGGAGGAGGCTGTAAAGAAAGCAGGTAGCTCTAGAAAAAGGAAATCCAGACAAGACAAACATCACAAAAAGGTAGGAGCATTCCTGTTACAAACAAGAACAAGACAGTAATGGAGGATTTTGTAGAAAGAAGTGAGTCGACAGCCTCAGTAGAATATGTCAATGTCAAAACAGATGTCTTAACATCAAAATTTGCTGAGAACTCAATGGTGCGCTTTGAGACAAACAAAGCCTCTGGGATTGGTGAATTCTCTTTAATAAATATTCAAAAATCTCTTCAAAGGGAAATTATTGCTCAGAATCAAATCCCATGAGCTGTTAGAAGATCAAGGAAAACTGTGACAAATGCACCCAATGACACCCGGACTAGAGATATGACAGGAGAAGTCCATCAGTTCAAGAAGGGCATTGATCTGAACATGGTCCCAAGGAAGGTATCCATCGACAGTCAGGTCCACCTAAGAGAGGAGACACTAGAGATTGACCAAGCTTCAAGATTCTGGATGGAAAGAGCAAAGGACTCACAGCTAAACTTGAAAAATCAAGAAAGCAAGGAGAGCAAGATTCTTCTTATCACAACTGAACATGTGAATCTGATGACAAGTATGATTCCTACAAATCTTTTGGGCTGGTCTAAATCAAGTTGGATACACTAAAGTGTATCTCACCAGAATATCGAGTGGAATGTCATAACTATGCCCTGCTACATCAAAAATTATGTGGAGGACAAACAGAACTCTACACAAAGGTCAACTACTGATCTAGGTGTTGTTAATAAGCTAGATGTAAAGGTCCTCCTGGTTCACAAAAATATTCTTCAACTGACATCCCACCACAATAACTCTCGTGTAATCACAAAGTGCAATTTTCCCACAGAAATAGGTTTAGAACTAACTCACCTCATTGAGATGCCTCAATAATCTTTGTTCATCTCGCTCAAAGCAATGCCTTGTCTAATCATGTATACAGAAGTGACTAATCCTGTCAAGATCCTGAATGATGCACAAATGAGAATGGTGCATATGATGCATATTGAAGGTGATTCTAATGAGAGTGACGAGAATGTTCCTAACAATATCAATGACATCTTCACAAAACCTCTTGATGTTACACATTTTGAAAACTTGCAAATCAAATTAGAACTCTGCGTCCTTGAGGAACCATAGAGTTAACAACAACAACAAAAAAACAAAACAAAAAATTAGGGAGAAGACAGTTGTTTGCATTGGCAACTTTTACGACCAAACAGGGGGAGAAGTAGTATTGTCACCCCAAAACAACAAGTATGGTGTGTGTGATCAACGATTCTAATATGCTTATTTTTGTGTTGATCTGTGTGTGCTTGTGTTGCTCTTGTGGTGTGATTGGTTTTGATATATTTAAGCACTATGTGCATACTGGTTGTGTATGCTCTATGTATTGTATTAGCTTGCCTTGATTGTGTTTTGGTTGCTTTGTGTCTGCTGCAAGTGTTTCTCTAATATGGTGTGACAGGTTGTTTTAGCCAAAAAAATTCCAAAGGGGGAGATTGAAGATGTTTTCATGTTGGCTGCATTTGTGGTAAAACATACTTGGTTGATATTGTGTTATGGAGGTTGCATATGTGTTAAGCTAATACAGGTTATGTAGTGAATGTCATGACCGATGTCATGACATCCTTGTGTGACAGCAGGAGCTGTTATAATTTATTAATTGTCTTTCCTGATTTCTCTCAATTAATAGTTTAGGAAACCTTTTATTGTATGATGAATATTTCGTCCAGAAGATCTTGCTGACAGCAAATTCTGTAACAACCAGATGGCGTATAAATTAGGTTAACTTGGTTAACCCTAATTTGTTTCTAAAAAAGCCCAAGGCCCAAGAGCTGCATATAAAAAGACTGCAATCCTAATTTGGAACGCAGACAGAGCAGATTGTTAATTGTGAAGAACCGTAGTTCTGTAGCTGTCTCTTGTACTCCAAGCAATTGTCTTTGATGATTGCGTTGTAATAGGTTATTTTTGTTAATTGTCACCCTAAGCTTTTAAGCACGAGTGTGTGTCTGTTGATTGAAGCTTTTAAGTAGATCAAGGTGTGTTTTTAAAGACTGTCATCTCTCTGTAATTGTTTTATGTTTATTTGTAATCACTGTTGTGATTGAAGGGGAGTGAGTGGAGATACTCAGGTCTAGGAATAGATTGGAATTGCATTGGGTAGGTTTTAAGTGAGGAGTTGTAAACAGGGGAGTTTAACTCAGAATTAATTCTGCTTATATTGGATTCCCTCCCTGGCTTGGTAGCCCCTAGAGTAGTTTATTTAAACCGAACTGGGTAAACAATTATGTGTGTTATTTATTGTTTTTATGTTGTTCTGTTTTAATTATCTATGTTGTGTGATTGTGGATGTCATAACATCCAGCAAGACATCGAGCGTGTGTTACTAGAATTTTTTGTGGTTATTAATTTCTCTCTCTTGATGGACCAAATGGTTAATATTTGTTCATCTCATCTCTTATTATAAAAGACACTCACTTGATATGCTCCACACACACACACACACACACATATATATATATATATATATATAAACACTTAAAATTATTAACTTTTTGATAATAAAATATGATATCGATCCTTTTTCAAATATATTATTAGCATAAACTAATTATATTTATAAATAGCACATTATTATGCAAATTTTACTAGAGTTGTAAATGAAAACAATTTAATTATATAATTCTATATAACTCCTCTAAGTGGAATTCAATAAGAGGAGGTTATTCGTACTCTTTAATGAATCAAATAAAGGTGTTAGATTAATGAAAATCAAGAGTTAAGATTTTGAGTAAGTATATAAGTCTTGTGTTGAGCTTTTGTTTATCATACACATTATGAAAATAAATGTAATCAAACTTCTATTTTGAATCTCGAGTGTTTGGAGAAATTTATTCACAAGTTTTCTTTAGGGCTGTTAAAAAAATCTAAGAATTAAATCGAATCTTCGAATCAAACTAAATTGAAGTTAAAATAAGTGAGTTGTTATGTTTGATTAGTAAACCAAACTATTATGCATAAATAGTGCTAAAATTGAACTGTAACTGGGGTCGAACCGAACTAAAACTGAGCCAAAATCAAACCAAAACTGAAAATAAAAAATGCTTAAAATAACTTATTTTTTTAGTAGAAAAATAGCTTAACGGTTCTTTAATAAATAGTTCGATTTGGGAAACTTGTCTTCTAACGGTTTAGAACGGTTCGGAAATTTAAAACGGTATATCAAACTAATAATTTTGGTCCAGTTCTGTTCATAGTAAATTGTAACTGTTTGGTTCAGTTCGAATGAATTTTTACTATAATTTGATTTGGTTCGATTCAATTTTTCTCACAAACTATACCATGAACAGCTTTAATTCTCTCACATGTTTTTATTCTAATTAATAAATTATGCAAACTAAAAAAAATAGTATGCAAGTTACGAGGTATAATCAATTTAGTGGTAGCTGAAAAAATATTATAATATCAATAAGACCAAATTTTTGTTTCTTTACGGGGGCTTGAGCCACCAATTCAATGGGTGTAGATCTATCTTTGTCTAAATATCTTCTACAAGATGTTCTTTTCACTCTAAATTATAAGACGTTTTGTCCGTTTCACACAAATTAATAGTACTATTATTATTTTATGAAAAAATGAAATGATATATGATTTTACAAAAATGTCCTTCAATAATTATATTGTAAAGAGAAATTAAAAAAATTAAAAGAAAAAGAAATAAATTGTAGTGACTACAATTCCCTGTAGTCAAGAAAATTTTGCATTCACATTGTCACAATACTGTTGTCTTCTGACCCAAATCTGAAAAATTCTAGTAACACACGCTCGATGTCAAACTGGAAGTTATGACATCCACAATTACGCAGCACATATAGTAACAACAGAACATCATAAAAATAATAAAGATCACACAAAATTGTTTACCCAGTTCGGTTCAAACAACCTACTCTGGGGGCTACCAAGCCAGAGATGAAGTCCACTATTAGTAGTATCAATTCAAAGTTAAACTCCCCCGTTTACTACTTCTCACTTAATCACTACCCAATGACTCTTCTACCTAGGTTCTACCTAGATATGGAATATCTTCATTCCATTCCCCCTCAATCACATCAGTGATCACACATAAACAATTAACAATTACAGATAGAAGACACTCTTCAAAAATACACCTTGATCTGCTTAAAAGCTTCAATCAAGAAACACACACTCGTGCTTAAAAGCTTAGAGTGACATTAACCAAACACAACTAATTCCAATGCAATCATCAAGGACAATTGCTTGGATCACACGAGACAGTTATAGAACAACAGTTCTTCACAATACACAGACAAAGAGAAACTACTCCAAAGCAATCATCAACATGATAATTTTTTGGATCACAAGAAACGCGCATGGTGGAAACACAGAGAGTTTAATAATTTTTCATGCTTAAAACGCTACCTCTGAAAGTAGGATTTGCATTCGTTATATAGTCAGCAGGCAGAAGGACTTGGGCCATGGGCCTTCCATACACAAATTAGGGTTAACCTAATTTCCACATCATCAGGATGATCACATAAGTTGTAATTCGGGATATTTTAGCACAAATCAAACAGCGTGCAATATATAGTTTCCTAAATAGATACCTGAGATAAATAAGGAAACCTCACAACTAAAAGGTGACAGCTACTTCTGTTAGATACAGATGTCGTGACACTGAGCATGACATCCATTGAAAAGTTGTACTAGCTCAAACATACAATCCTGCATAATTCCACTCACATACACCAGGAATGTTTTATCACAAAATACAGCCAATTTAAAACATCTTCAAAATCAAGCTGCTTATATTTTAAATTTAGCATTTTATATTATTTGAAAAGTCAAATAGATATTAAATCTTTACCGTTTGATTTCGATAGAATTATAACTGCGTGAATTCGTGGTTTTTGTCGATAGCATTATAACTGTTTGAACAGAGGTTGTCATTTTGATGTGCAAATATGTAATTGTAAAATGTGTGTATTCTGTCTTGATGATGTATTCCAATTCGGTTACATATTTTGTAGTTTTTGTGCAAAAATGATACATGCAGGTTAATAGATTCATAATAATATGATACAGGTCCGTGAAAATGATTCAGACAAAAAAAATACACGCCAGTGAAATTGGTACAAATACTCCAAAAACAAGAGATTAAATCCCTCGATTATCACATAAAAATGAAAGGTATATGACGCGCGCAACAATATTTAGAAAATAAAAATATGGAGGTCCTTGGGGTCGAACTCGTGAACTTTTAACACTTTAACCTAGAGGTGTGTTTGTTTCGATGCTAGAAATTTTTTTTTGGGAATCTGAGGTTGGAAATGATTATTCCTTTGTTTGGTAGATGAGAAAGAAAAAAAATGCTTTGGAATAAATAATGAGAAATTCTTTATGGACCTCCCTTCTTTCTTGGTCACCCTTGCTGAAATTCCCCAAATGCTCCTTTACTTTGGAAATGCATTTCTGAAGTTGGAAAAAAGAGTGATTTCGGAAGTACATTTTCGAAATCACTTTTTTTAACGTAAAAAAAGGCAAAATACCCTTTTTGATCCCTTAACTTTATCTCGGGGTCCAGTTTGGTCCCTTAATTTTTAAAAAGACCAGTGTAGTCCTTTATATCTTTCAACAGCCTCATTTAAATCCTTTCCGTCTAATTGTCACAAACGCCGTTTAGGTTGCATGTGTGGCATCCGACGTGGCATGTGACATGTCATATGTTCATACCAAATTCATCAAAGATTTAAAAAAAACATTCCTCAACCAAGAATCAAACTGGTGTCATTTATAAGGACAAGTAACACCTCCACCTACTGGCCTATTGTTCACTTATTAAATTAAAACCCCATTATAAGAAATTGGCTTAAATGCACTTTTGGTCCCCCTATATTGACATTTTTAACATTTTAGTCCCCAAACTAAAAAAGCCAACTATTAAGTCCCCCATTTTTAAATAAGGTGAATTTTTGAAGGTCCCTTATCACTTAACAGGTTTTTTAATGACATGACACTTCATATTTAGTCCAGTCACTTGCCACATCATTAAAATTATTTTGAAATGTATTTTTAATTGATAAATTAATATTTTATTTTTAATTTGGTAAATTATTTATTAATAGAATATGATACTGCATGATGTTTATCTTCATCCCCTTTCTAAAACCTTAGATCTGCCGCTGACTCCATTTTCAGAAAAATCTCACACATAGCATAATTGTTCCAAAAATAAACCACCATCTCCATTAATTTCAACCATTCACAACAACATCAATAGCACAATAAATCCAGAAGCAAACAAAAACTCAAATCTCAGTAACACAACAACAATTTAAAGTAGAGAGATCAGAAAATGGAAAAAAAGAACCATGATTTAAATTGCAAACGCAGCGCTGCTACCACGGGCGAAACCACCAACTGTCGCTGACTCCATCTCCGACAGAATCTCCTAGTTCCGGTGACCACATCAACTCCGACGACCCCTCCTTTGCGCAATCTTCTTCTTGATATCACTAATATCCCTCTATTGCTCTTTAATTCTTAACTTTAATTTGTGCTTCGATGTTAGTGCTGAAGGAAAATGAAAGCTTGGTGTTTCCGGAAAAAATAGAAAATGAGAGAGAAAAGTTTTTGTTTGATTGAAATGAGAGAGAGTTTTTGCTTTGTATTTGCTTTCATGAAGAAGAGGATGAAGTTTATGTCTGATTAAAATGAGAGACAGGTATTGTTTGTTTTTGTTACTGCATCTTCTTTTTTTAACTTCTTAACTTCTTAAGATTAATAGAGAGAAATTAAAGAAATTGTTGTTAGGTTTCAAAAGGGGATGAAGAAGAACTCAAAAGAAGAAGAAAAAGTTGGATGAGGAAGAAGAACTTCAATTGACGAAGATGAAGATGAAGATTCACTGTTTTAATTTTATAACCTAATTAAAATAATTTTTAATTCTCAAAATAAAATATAATGTTTTTGAAAAAATAAAATATTAATTTACCAATTAAAATTGCATTTCAAAATAATTTTAATGATGTGGCAAGTGACTGGACTAAATATGAAGTGCCATGTCATTAAAAAACCTGTTAAGTGATAAGGGACCTTCAAAAATTCACCTTATTTAAAAACGGGGGACCTAATAGTTGGCTTTTTTAGTTTGGGGACTAAAATGTTAAAAATGTCAATATAGGGGGACCAAAAATGCATTTAAGCCTAAGAAATTAAATTAGCCTTCAAAAGTTTTACCAACTGAAGTTGAACACAACATTATCTTTCTGAAAAAATTGGAAAACTGATTAATCCGTTCACGGAAATAGAACTGGAAAACGCTATAGAGATTGAAACTAATGAGAAATTGAAAATAAAAATTGAAATCAAAACATAGTTGGAAATCAAAAGTGAAATTGAAGTCAAAACAAAATTGGAAATTGAAATTGAAACACAACCGAAAAGTGAAATTGAAATCGAAACACAATTGGAAATCAAAATTGTAGTTGTAATCAAAAGAGAATGTTTGAAGCGTAGTTTCTCAATTGCTGGTAGAGGTCGTGTTCTCTGCATTTTATTTAATGCATATTTTTTCTGCAGATTGTTTAATTTGTTTTTTTTCTATTAATTTGTTTGTTTTGTTCTTATTAGTTTATGGGTTGAAAAAATAAGAGAAACCCAGATCATCTCCATCACCATTACTTTAATCATTTGCAGGTACCAAGTAAATGATTTTTAGACTAGTTAATTTGTTGAATTCCTCAACCTTGCATCAAATAACCTTCAATCTAGTCTTTCATGGGAACATGTGAGGATGGGTTTTTCTATTTTCCCTGGTTATCTTAGAAGATGATGAGATCTAATGCTTTATTGTTTTGTTGTTGGAACTGTTTTGTTTTCTTGCTGTTTTGATGGTCATATTTGTTTTCATAGATATTCATTCTTTGTGTTCATAGAACATAATTTTGGAAAGAGTGAAAGAGATGGGAAGGGTTGTAGGCTTGTAGCAACAATTTATTCTGAAGATTAAGTAAATTATATTTCCATTTTGCAATTTGATTATATTTCCAATTTGAAATGAGTGAAAGAGAGGGGAAGGTATATGTTTCATGTAAAGAAATGTGATTATATCTTCCATTTGGAAATTATAACAACAAATACAAAGTAGTTTAGTGGTATTCAAATCGTTCAGCCATAAAGATAACCTAGGTTTAAATCTAGGATGAAGGTAAAATTTTGGAATTTTCTTGGATTTTTTATAAATTCGGTGATACACATGTCACATGTCACGCGTGCTTACAGATGTCACGTCCGATGCCACACATGCTAACAAAGACGCCGTTTGTGAGAATTAGACGGAAAGGACTTAAATGACGCCGTTTGAAGACATTAGGGACTACATTGGTCTTTCTAAAAATTAAGGGAGTAAATGGACCCCGAGATAAAGTTAAGGGACTAAAAAGGATATTTTGCCAAAAAAAGATTTCGGAAAAACATTTTCGAAAACAACATTTCAGAAATGCATTTCTGAAATAATGCGCGTTTGGCTGTTTAAACAAAACAGCCCCCCCATTTCCATTTACCCTAAATCTTTCAAACTTTCCAAATTTCTTCTCAAGCATTTGCATAACCACCAAAGAGAAATTCAAAGACCATCAAAGGCTACTCCAAAGACTCTTAAACTACTTCTAAAGCACCTCCAACAACATCTCAAATTTGTAAGTTTTCAAAACTTTCAATTTAGAATTTAAATTGATATTAGGGGTGTTAGAAATTAGTATAATGTAGTACATTTTAATTATTATATGTCACTGGATGTGTTAGGGGTGTTAGAAAGTAGTAAAAATTTCATTTTGATGCATTAGGGCAAGGATTTGAAGTTATGCAAAAATGGAGTTCGCAGGGGGTTTCAGAAGTGCATTTTCGAAAACACCTCCTTGACCAGTTTCAGAAGTGCACTTCCGAATTTTACCCAGAGTTGTTTTTTTTACTTTTCTTGAGTATTTCGCATTCTAATGGCTTTCAATTTTTACAAGAATATGGCAGGCAACCCCGCACGACTCAGACAAGGCAGAGAGACACAGACAGCGTTGGCTAGACGCGAGCGGGCGGTGCAGCTAGCATCAATGCAGGGACGTGGTAAAGTGCGAGTACCCATCTAGATGGATGAGGCTGGTTCCTCGTATGGATTGAGGAGTCGGCTGGCTCGGGTATCTTCTTCCCGTCAGGAGGAGGTACGAGAGGAGGAGGAGGAGGTGAGATACCAGGAGGACGAGGTGATACCTAATGTTGACCCTCCGCACGGGGAGGAGTAGGGCTACCTGGGAGGTCCAAGGGACACTTCCGTGCTGATTTCCTACCACGAGCACGTCGCTCGACGTGTCTGGGTGGTAGAGGTATTTTTTTAATTTAACCGACTTTATTGTTTAACAGTTTTTATTTAGTTTTTTATTTCACATTTCCTTCACGTTTAGATTAACAATCTTTTTTGTCTTTGTTTTTGTTTTTGTTGTAAACAGGAAAGGCAGACGCTAAAAATGGTGAACCACGCACGCCAAATTTTTGATCTCTTTAAACCAGAGGCGCAATGGTTAAATGATGTGGTGCGGGTTTCCGGGCTAGGTGGGTTGTGCATGACCAGGTATACCACCATCACCCACGGCATGCAGGGGACTTTCGTGGAGAGGTGGCATATGGATACGTCTTCTTTCCACTTACCGGTTGAGGAGTTGATGATCATATTGCACGATGTTCATTGTCTGCTCAACCTGCCGATCAGGGGGAGGTTGCTTCACCATTCCCGGATCCAGAGGGTCGAGGCGATCGAGTGGATGGGGATGTATCTGGGTATGCCCCACACATGGTTGAGTATGAGTGCAGGGTGACGAGTGGGGCCCATATTCGGTTCTCCGCCTTGAGAGAGCTGTATGAGAACCACCTGGTGGCGGCGGCCGACTCTGAGCAGGCGGAGGACGAGATTTTTACGTAGTATCATCTTGCCTGCGCTCTCTGGTGCTGGTTCATGTTCTTGGTAGGCACTACACTCTTTGTGGACAAGAGTGCAATGTACGTCGATGTGACATATCTCTGCTACTCATGGACCTCACTACCATTCACGAGTGGAATTGGGAGTCAGGTATTCTGGTGTACTTATACCAGAAGCTGAATGAAGCCTCCAACTGGAGGACCAGACAGTTGACTGGATCTGCCACACTCTTGACGGTACGTTTCCTTTTAATTGTTACACATTTATTTATGGTTCATATTTAATTTTAACATATTATTATATTTGTGTTTCAGGGTTGGATCCTCTCCTACTTCCCCCGCATCCACAGTTTCTTCGTTGATCCTGCATATAGCGATGAATTGCCCAGGACCGCCCGATACGTTCTCCAAAGGGGGAACAACGCAGTGCTACCATATCGGGTGTACCTCGACCACATAGCCCATGATGACATTCGTTGGACGCCGTTCTCGGATTACAATGTTGTTTTCTCGTTCGATCGCATTGCGTTATACTCTGGCTGGTTGGCATGCGGGGCCAACACCATGGTGAGGTATCTTCCTGAGCGGTGCATGAAGCAGTTTGGACGTGTGCAGCTGAAACCGAGGTCACCCTTTGAGGCTGCTTCCGACACAGTTACCCGAGTGGAGCTCACTGCTATATTCGAGGACTGGGCGCATCATTTGGTCCCAGACGAGTATCTCCGTATGCAGACCACCTAGGAGTGGCATTGTATGGATGGATACGTGACATGGTTTTATCGCGTGTCACATCCTCTCGTGACACCTGACACACTGGGAGCTCCTAGGCCAACACACGAGGAGATCCTAGAGAACCAGCAGGCCGAGGATGACCATGTCATTTATCTCCTGCCGATATGCCAGCGGATAGAGATGCTTGGGCGGGACACGATAGAGCGAGGTATCATTAATCATGGCGGTCCAGAGGCAGTCGCCGTGGTGGAGATGATGGTCGGTGGTGCGGGCGGTGCGGCGACATATACTAGGCAGAGGAGGTCTCAGGGATTTAGGGGTTAGGCATACACAGTAGGGGTTCCGGTTTAATTTTCTATGACTTTATTGTATTTAGTTTGTATTTTTTATATTTACGTACATTTTCGCACACTATTAGTATTTTATGTTGATATGTCGCTTATTTTATTCGGGTTATATTTTATTTATAGTAATCGTTTTTGTTTAATTAAAAATACGGGACTAAACGTTGTTTAGAAAAACATAAAAAAACACAATTTCTGCATATCTCGGAAGTGAACTTTCGAAAACCCCTAAAAATGTGAAAAAGGTGTTTTCGGAAGTGCATCTCCGAAAACACCCCCCTTTTGATGTTTTCGGAAGTGCACTTCCGAAATCTGGAAAAATCTAGAAAAAAATTTACTTCGAAAATGCATTTCTAAAGTAGGGGTATATAGAGGTTTTCGCTGGAGGTTCTCCCTATAGGGGGGTCTCCAAAGAAATTCTCATAAATAATATGCAGGAATAAAAGTTACTCATGAAATTGTAAATATTGATTTCCATGTCAAAGAGTTGGAATCTTTTATTCCCATGGAAATGAAAAAAAAAACTATAACTACCCACTTTCATACTATTCAACACATTATTTTTTATTTTTAAAATTTTAAAATGATAAATAAAATAAAATTCAAAATTATTCCAAAGAACTTTAATTATTTATCAAACAAATTGATGGGAATAAAACTCCTAGGATTAACTTTCTTAGGAATAATATTTCTAGAATTATAATTTTAATCTCTTAAACAAACACACCCTAGGTGTTTAAAATACCGAGGTGTTAAGTGCTAACTTTTCATGTCGCCCTTCGTTACCTCGCATAGGTAGCCAAGGTTAAACGTATTTCGCGACCAAACTTCTGGAACTTGCCCAGGCTGCGCAGCCTCTGGTTGAGGTGCGGGCTCTCCTCCGGGCTGTTCCAAGTCCCTAAAGATAGAGTCCCCGCTTATGCCCGGAGAATTTCTTTTACAAACGTTATTTGTAGTAGTGGTTATAGAACTGAAGTCATGACAAAAAGAGTGCTTTGAACACAATCTACCTTCATGACTTGAGTCATGAAGAAACTATGATTCGAATCAATTCAAGAAGTTGCTAACTAGAAGGTGTGACTCAAGTCATGTGCAAACTGTGACTCGAATCAGTTTAGGTGGTGGCTAACCAGAAGGGTGTGACTCGAATCATGTTTAAACTTTGAATCAAATTAATTCGTGCAGATTTCAGATCTTCACTTGTTTCTCATGTTTTCTCAATCTAATTCCAAGGTGAACACATACCATCAAATCCTAATAATGCTAACACGTTAGAACAAGTCTTGGATCAACACATGTATCATCATAATCATGTCATTCATTATCATCACAAGCACAAATTGAGCATCATGTTTCAACAACAACCATTCATCAACAAAGATCAATATCATTGAAGCATTCCCAAACATGCTCACATACTCATAGTATACTAAGAGAGATCATGCATGTCAACCATTCACGGTGATCACAAATTCATGGAAATCACACAACAATACATAAATTCAAGAACAAAATCCTAAACCCCAACATGCAATATTAGAGTGTTATTCTGTATTGGGTCGGCCCATACTTGTTATTGGGCCTTTGCCTATAGGCTTTACTTTTATCTTATCCATTGCTACTGTTAGCTAGTATATATGTGGATAGCATTGTAGCTTGTAATCTCTTGATGCAATTGTAACAGAATAACAGAAATTCAGTTGAATATATCATCTTCTTCATGCTATGAATTTGGAGAGCAAACATAGCTTTATCATGGTATCACTCACCGTCGTTCCGATCTAGTCTTCCGCTACTCACGATTCGCATTCCTTCGCGTCTCCATCATCTTCAGAAACCAATCTTCTCTTGCTTAGAGAAGTGATCAAATTTCTGTTCAAAATAGCGTTACATCACTTCTGAGAAGTGTCAGCCATGGATGCATCCCAAGAAAACCCTGGTTCAAGATCACCACCAACCATCACAATGTCCTCGCTGTTCACCACCGCTACCAATCACGCCGTGTTTGGCCCCAAGCTCTCTATCAAATTGCAAGAAAAGAACTTCCTCCTTTGGAATCAACAGGTAGAAGGAATTATCATCGCTCACAAACTCCACCGCTTCGTGGTTAATCCCCAAATCCCTCAGATGTTCAAGACTGAAGAAGATCGGTTAGCTCAGATTCGATCTGCTGAATACGAATCTTGGATCGTTCAAGATCAAGCGCTTTTCACCTGGCTACTCTCCACAATCTCTGAATCTGTCTTGCCACGCGTTCTATCTTGCAAGCACTCTTACCAAATCTGGGAGCAGATACACAAGTATTTCACTGCAGTGATGAAGGCGAGAGTTCATCAACTACGCGCAGAGCTGAAAGTCACGAAGAAATCAAATCGGTCAATCTCTGAATTTGTGTTGCACATTCGTGCAATAGCTGATGCACTCCTTGCCGTAGGTGAACCAATCACTGAACGTGATCAGATTGATGCAATTCTGCAAGGTTTACCGGAGGAGTATAATCCGTTTATCATGATGGTGTATGGGAAGCTTGAACCACCTACCCTATATGAGATTGAAGCCTTGCTATATGTGCAAGAAGCACAATTGGATAAGTACAAGCAAGAACTCTCACTGGTGAATGCTACAGCAAATATTGCTCACACTGATGAATCTTTCACCAACAAACCCACCAGAGGTGGTCCTCAGCATCAAAGAGGCAGAGGAAATTTCAGAGGAAGGGGTCGTGGCAGAGCCAGATCATCTTATCCTTCAAGGAGCAGACCAACATGCCAACTCTGTGGTAAGTATGGTCATGCAGCTTTGGATTGTTGGCACAGGTATGACGAAAACTTTGAACCTGTCCCTTCAAAGAATCAAGCATCGAACTCAACTTCTGAATCTGCCAAAGGTGACAAGAAAGAGCCAGAATCTGACACAATCCAAGCCTCAGCATTTCTAGCACACCAAGGAGATCTTGAAGTCCCAGCACATCTAGAGTCACAAGCTTGGTTTGCCGATTCAGGTGCATCTCACCACCTCACACCTTATAGTAGTCACTTGCAGAACTCACATGAATACACAGGCACTAATCAAGTTCTAGTGGGAAATGGGCAGAGCCTTAAAATCAGTAGTGTAGGAATAGCTAAAATTCACTCCAATTTGCATCCTCACACACCCCTATCACTGAATCACCTTTTACATGTGCCAAACATTACTAGAAATTTGTTGTCAGTGTCCAAATTTGCTAGAGATAATAATGCCTTCTTTGAATTCCATGCTAACAAATGCTTTGTCAAATCTCAGGTATCTAAGGAGATTCTCTTAGAAGGTTTCCTGGATACTAGTGGTCTCTACTGTTTCTCACCCCAGCCATTGCAATCCTCAAAGGTCAACAATTTAGGCTTGTTACCAAATGCTCAGGTTTCTGTATTCTCTAGTACTTGTTCTAATCAATTTTCCCTTTGGCATAATAGATTAGGTCACATCAATGCTGTGAATCTCAAGTCAATATTGAAACTTTGAAATTTTGCAATTCCTAATAAAGAAAATACTGAGCTTTGTAGTTCCTGTAGTGTTGGAAAATCTCATAGATTACATGCCCCACTTTCTAATACTGTATACTCTAATGCTTTTGAACTTATTCACATTGATCTATGGGGGCCTTCACCTAATCCCTCAAGTCTAGGTTTCTCTTACTATATGGCTTTAGTTGATACATATACCAAGTACACTTTGATCTACTTCTTAAAGCATAAGTCTGAAGCCACAGGTCTCTTTAAACAGTTTCTAGCATATGTTAAGACACAGTTCCACACTAATATCAAGGCTGTCCAATCTGATTATGGGGGAGAGTTCAGACCACTTACAAGACACTTGAATGAACTTGGTATCATACATAGGCTGACTTGCCCACACACATCACACCAAAATGGTTTAGTAGAAAGAAAACATAGGAGCATAGTTGAAATGGGGCTAACACTGTTAGCTCATGCCCATATGCCTATGGAGTTTTGGGATCATGCCTTTACACATGCTGTGTACCTCCTAAATAGAGTTCCAACTTCTAACTTCCCAACCTTTTCTTCACCATTTCATGTTCTTTTCAGAACATTACCATACTATAAGTCACTTAGAACATTTGGATGTATATGCTACCCTCATTTGAGACCATTCAATAAGAACAAACTCCAGCACAGAAGCTCTGGATGCACATATCTAGGCATTTCTCCACAACATAAAGGACACAAATGCCTTAGCATTGAAGGAAAAATTTACATCTCCAAAGATGTTGTTTTTGATGAGTCTAAATTCCCATTTCAGGTTATCACAAATAGGTCTCAGGAAGAAAGTACTACTACATCTGTTTACCCTGTCTCTTCATCTAGATTAGACCTGTCTAGAGTCACTGGTACACATCACATGTCACCCAACAGTTCACAGGTTGCTCAGCCAAGTCCCACCTAAAACTCTGCTAGCAGACTGCAGCCTGAAACCACACAAGGTCAAGTCATTATCACTCAGTCTGACAGTCCTGCTATTATCCACCAATCTTCACCCAATAGTCCCAACACAAACTTCCTGAATGTCACTTCTGCTCATAATTCTAGTCAAATTGAGGGAGTTCAAATAGCAGATCCTATTTCCTTACAAAATACTGATGTCCCTACATCTATAGAGCCACCATTAGCTACTCTGAATTCAAATTCAGTGACACAGCCCAATCCTACAACAAACAGTCATCCCATGGTTACCAGGGGTAAAACAGGGAACTTAAAGCCTAAGGCTTTCCTAGCTCATACTGAACCTACCACTATTAAACAGGCCTTGGCTCATCCTAAGTGGTTTGAAGCTATGCAGCAGGAATACCAAGCCCTCATTCAGAAGAATACTTGGACACTTACCTCACTCCCTGCACATAGGAAAGCTATAGGCTGCAAGTGGGTTTTCAGAATAAAAGAAAACTCTGATGGCTCTCTTAACAAGTTCAAAGCCAGATTGGTAGCCAAAGGCTTCAACCAACAATATGGCTTTGACTACAATGAAACTTTTGCTCCAGTAATCAAACCTGCCACTATCAAGATCTTACTTACATTGGCTCTTACACATAAGTGGCATATTGAGCAGATTGACATCAACAATGCTTTTCTAAATGGGTCCCTTGAAGAGGAGGTTTACATGACTCAACCACCAGGTTTTGTAAATGACAACAAGGAGCTGGTGTGCAAACTCAATAGAGCCCTTTATGGACTAAAACAGGCTCCAAGGTCCTGGTATGCCAAACTTTACAAAACTCTCTTTCAGCTTGGTTTTGTAGCTAGCAAATGTGACCATTCACTGTTTATATACTGTCATCAGGGCATTACCTTATATGCCCTAGTCTATGTTGATGACATCCTTGTCACAGGCTCCTCAAATGATCTAATCCACAAAGTTATCTCCAAGTTTCATCATGAGTTTGCCCTGAAACAGCTAGGTAAGCCAGAATATTTTCTTGGTCTTGAAGTGAAATATCAGTCTAATGGCTCACTTATACTTACTCAAAGAAAGTATATCAAAGATCTCCTCAGCAGAGTTAACATGGAAGAAGCAAATGGAGTTGCAGCACCAATGTTCAGGCATTGCAAGCCAAGTAAATTTGGCACTGATGTCATGGCAGATCCACAATTATACAGATCTATTGAAGGGGCTCTACAATATGTTACACTTACCAGGCCTGACATAGCATATAGTGTGAATAAGGCTTGTCAGTTTATGGCCCAGCCTCTGGATACTCTTTGGAGCATGGTTAAAAGAATCTTAAGGTATCTAAGTGGCACTGCAACCTTGGGACTTCTGCTTGCTCCTGCAGTGATCAATCAAGCTCTTTCCATTAGAGCTTATAGTGATTTTGATTGGGCCAATGACCCTGATGATAGGAGATCAACTTCTGGCTCTTGTATCTTTATAGGCCCTAATCTCATATCCTGGAGCTCCAAGAAACAATCACTGGTGGCCAGATCAAGTGCTGAAGCTGAGTACAGAGCCTTAGCACACACTACCTCTGAATTGCTCTGGCTCCAATCTTTACTTGCAGAATTGAAGGTACCATGCTTAGCTCCTACTCTCCTCAGTGACATAGCTTTATCATGCAATAACTATTAATCTAAACCCATAAAAGGCTAAGACTAAGTATGAACCCCACCTTATACACAAAATTTAGATTCCATGCTTGAGATGAAGATGATGGTGAGGATGATCAAAGGTTTACACACTAAAAATTTGTTGGATGACTCAAAACTAAGGGTTGCGTCATGAACATCTCTTCTTTTAAAAACCCATTAAAAAAACAAATGAGGAGGGTCATTTGAAGTAGTAGACGACACTATAAAATTCACATTTGCATATACAATGTGTTATTTAATATCTTTTAAATTTAAAAAATACATAAAGATTTTTTTTTTTTAAATCTTTTTTATAAATGTTTTGAAAATTTAAAATTTATAAGTGAAGGTAGTCTTTTAATAAAATATAAAAAATTAGTACAATTCTTCTAAATATTTTAAAATCTTAAGATTTTATAAAGTTAAAATAGTCTCTTAAAATTTTAAAATAGCATTATGCTATTAATGTTTTTCCCCAATCAACTCTTTAGATTATAAACAATTTTAAAAAAAATCTAAAAAATTAATATAAACTTGCCCAATCTTTTAAAATTTATTTATTTTTTACTAAAATGTTATCTTAAGATTTCAGTATGATAAATCTCT
Source organism: Vicia villosa (assembly GCF_029867415.1). Taxonomy (NCBI): domain Eukaryota; kingdom Viridiplantae; phylum Streptophyta; class Magnoliopsida; order Fabales; family Fabaceae; genus Vicia; species Vicia villosa. The sequence continues at coordinate 35,015,719 of NC_081183.1, read as the reverse complement.
AATTGTGTTTTCTCAATCCAACACTCTTGACTAAAAACATTTTTAAAAAATCTAAAAAACTAATATAATAATCCAACTAAATCTTTGAAAATCAACAATTTTGTTTGTTACTTTTATTTAGCCGTGATTTTGTTTGTTGCTATATTTTTTTTATTTTTAAATTTCAATATATAAATATAAACCCTAGCTGCATTTTCTTTAATCAACTCTTCCTTGTTCATAACGTCACAGGAAGTCCGATGATGATTAACTCCCCAGTTTGTTCGCCGTCGCCGGTAACCGCCTTACCGGACGAACTCATCGTGGAGGTCCTATTATTGCTTACAATTAAATCTCTTGTACGACTAAAATGCGTAAGCAAGTCCTGGAAGAGACTCATCTCTGATTCCTTATTCGTCAAAATGCACCTCGATAAATCTTCACCAAACACTGACCTTACATTACTTTCGGCGAATTATACCGGAAGTTCCACATATATGAAACTCACTGTCTTCCCGGAACATAGTTTACTTGCGAACGAATCCACCACCATGGTTACCAATCAAGATACTATCTATAAATACTTCTTCAACGAATACCATCAGGTTATTGGTTCTTGCAATGGATTGTGCTGTTTGATGCAACTTTCCTCCAACGCTGAGTATCGAGAATTTTCTTTTCGTTTATGTAACCCTACCACGAGATCATTGTCTCACAAACTAGCCTCTTTTCGCATTTCACTTGACCATCCGGATTCTCTTTTAAAATTCTCTTTTGGTTATGATAATTTAACCCGTAGTTATAAGGTGGTGGCCTTCCGTCTCACCGAGGTCAGACTTTTCACTTTGGGCGTTAATGTATGGAAGACTATTCAAAGTTTTTCTATAATTCCTTTGAATTTTACATGTGTAGATCAGAATGGCGGTCTCTACTTGAATAATTGTCTTATTTGGTATGGCCATTGCACTAGTCTTTTTAATCCTCTTGAACAATTTGTGATTATCTCTCTCGATTTGGGGACGGAGAGATGCACAGAGATGATGCCACCTCAGGGTTTTGATGGCGAGGTACTATTTTTGACAAATATTTGGGTGATGATGGACTGTCTTTGTTTTTCTCACCATTCGAATGAGAATAATTTTGTTATATGGCAGATGAGAGAGTTTGGAGTCCAAGAGTCTTGGATTAAATTGTTTAATATTAATTTTCAAGATATTTTACGCAGCATCTTTTCTTACTCGAGATATGATCAGTTGTTGCGATTACATGTTCTTGAGAATGGTAATACATTGATATTGGCAAATGGTGAAGGTCAAGTAATTCGCTATAATAGGAGAGACAATCGAGTAGATCCAATTACAATTTCCGATACAAGATCTTTGTTTTATGCCCATCGTTATGTAGAAAGTTTGGCTTCAGTTTGTTAAAAGTAAGTTCCTTTTATGATTTACTACTTCGAACTATTGTATTAGTTCCTTTGATTATTTTATATAACTAGACTTTGGTTTGATTATCTTCTTTTTAATGATTATTTATTGTCTATAGAATAGACTCACAAATTTATTATGTATTGAAGACTAGACTTTGGTGTTTCATGGGAGCTGTCAGCTGATACAGAAGAGGATAGAAGAAGAAGTTTAAATCATTTCATGTACAGTTTTTATATCCTATTTTCTCTCATGATACCAGATACATATTTGCAAAACATCAATACAATCAATCTTTTTAATATTATAAATTTATAAGTTGAGTTGGTGTTAGAAAATACAAGTTTGAATAAAATAAAAAGTAAATCTGTCTGAGTCTATAGGTAATAGTAATCATATTCAAACAATATAATCAAACCAAAGTCTAAATGAACTAACACAAAAGTTCAACATCAGAGGAACTTACATTTAACAAATTGAGACCGAACTTTCAACATAACGGGGGACATAAAACCAAGTTCTAGTATAGGAAATTCTAGTTGAATCCACTCTATTGTCTCTTCTATTATAGCGACTTACTAGTCCAACACTATTTGCCAATATCAATGTATTACCATTTTCAAGAACATGTAATGGAAACAGCCAGTTATATCCCAAGTCAGAGAAGGGGTCCTAATTAAAGTTTAACAATTTAGTCCAAGACTCTTCAACTTCAAAATCTTTCATCTGCCATATAACAATATTATCCTCGTCTGAATGGTGAAAAAAAGCAAAGACAATCCATCAACACACAGATATTTTGGCAAATATAAAAACTCTCCATCAAAACTCTGAGGGGGTAACATCTGTGTATTTCTCCGTCCTCAAATTGAGGGAGATAATCACAAGTTGTTCAAGATTAAGATAACTTGAACTACAAACAAGAGCTCTAGTGCGAACTGCTAACCAAATAAGACAATTACTAAAGTAGAGACCATCATTCCGAGCTGAATAAATAAAATTAGAAGGATGTATAGGAAAATTTTGAATATTTTTCCAAACATTATAGTCCAAAGTGAAAACTCTGACCTCGTTGGAACTGAAAGCCACCGCCTTATATTTCGCAGTTAAATTATCATAACCAAATGAAAAATTGAAAAGAGAATTTGGAACAATAGCTGAAACACGAAAAGAGGCTAGTTGATGAGACAATGATCTTGTGGCCGATTACATAAACGAAAAGAGAACTCTTGATTGTTGGCATAATCTTGGATCAAGCAGCATAATCCATTGCAGAAACCAACAACCTGGTGATATTCGTTTTCAAACAATTTAAAGATAGTATTATCATTGATAACCATGGTGGTGGATTCTTTCGCAAGTAAACTATGTCCCGGGAAGATAGTTAGTTGCGTATGTGTTGAATTACCGGGATAATGCACCGAAAATAATGTAAGATTAGTGTTTATTGAAGATTTATGAAAGTGCATTTTGACGAAGAATGGATCAGAGATGAGTCTGTTCCAGGACTTGCTCACACATTTGAGTGGTAACTGTTAAGAGTTCCACATCGGACAATATATGTGTTATATATATGGTATGATAATCCTGGATATCTTCAAGAATCGTGTTCGTTCACTTTCCGAACAAAGTATTTCGACCCTATTCTTGTCTGGGTTCACGAAATCTTTGCGGGGATAATTCTCGAAGAACAATCTGTTTCTGACAATAGAGAACAGATCAGAATGTAGAGGAAGTATATTTTTCGTATTCGAAACCGAGGCCAAATGACTCCTTATATAGGAGATCAACAATAGAAACCGAAATGACACACCTGTTCGGTAAAAACAGTTATGTTGGTTGGGAAACGACGCACCTGTTCGGTAAAACGGTTATGTCGGTTGGGAAACGACGCACCTGCCCCGCACCCCGCCCGCTGACCTGGCAGCGGGACCCCAGCCAGGGGCGCTGCCCCTTGGACCCCGGCAGGGCGCTGCCCCGCACCCCGCCAGGGGCTCCGCCCCTTGGAACCCCGTTTCTATTATTCGTATTCAATTGCACGTTTGGCTCTACGAGCGTGCACTCCGCACTACCCTAACTCGTTTCAAGCTTAACGCATAATTACATCGGCCTACAGTAAATCACATTATTACCAAAATACATTGATGATACTAAAATCACCAACAATATGGCCTGAACGTGTCCTTATAAATGGGGATAATCCTCACCCTACAAGCCGATTTTGTAGGGTTGAGTTAGACCTAACCACATTTCTTAACATTAACAGAGATTTCACTAGAAGTAATGATAGGACCTCCGTGATGAATTCTTCTGGTACGGCGAATTAATCATCATCGGACCTCCTGCGACGTTATGACCAATGGGAGATAGATTATGGAAAACACAATTAGGGATCTATCTATTAATATATATTGGAATTTTGAAAAACAGCTTTAGCAACAAACAAAACTCCACGGCTAAATAGAAGCAACAAACAAAATCTTTATATTCAAATATTTAGTTTTTTTATTTTTTAATGAATGGTTGGCTTTTTCTTTTATTTCTATTTTTTAAAATTCATATTGATATTTTTTTTTTTTGGCTTAAATTCACCTTAGTCTTTCATTTTAATTGTTTAGTCCTTTTTTATTGTATGTTGCTCACTAAGTCGTAAATCCTTCAAGAGTCGACTACGCAAAGCATTTTAAGATTTTGTTTGCATCTATTTTCACTCGATCTTACCGAAATTTCATTGGAGAAAAAATTGTTCACTAGATATCAATCTCTCTAATTCACAATCATAATCTAATTCTTCAATCTGAAAGGAAAATTAATCTTTAGATCGATGTTGAATTTAGATAAAGATCTTATATGATTGCTTTCAGAAATAATCTCACATACAACTTGTTTGTATTCAACATATGACTTCAAACACAAGAGTGGCGGTAAATTGTGGAGGTTTGAAAAAAAAACCTAATTAAAAATTCTTTGATAAAAGAAAATGTTTAAAATGATTTTGAAACACTAATAAATAATATGCAGTATAATAAATAAAGATAAGAAAATTAGAGTAAAGAAGAGGCACTACGCCGTACAAGGGCTACGACAGCGTTTATTTTGGCCTTTTAGAGCGCTTTTTGGTACACCAAAAGCGCTCTCGTAGCCTCCCCTTTAGCAGTGCTTTTTTCAGAAAAGCGCTCTCGTAGCATCCCCTATAGCAGCGCTTTTTCCAGAAAAGCGCTCTCGTAGCCTCCCCTATAGCAGCGCTTTTATCCAGAAAAGCGCTCTCGTAGCATCCCCTATAGCAGCATTTTTTCCTGAAAGTGCTTTCGTAGGTTGCGCTTTTTTTATCTTAGGCAACGCTTTTAGGTATAAAATGCTTTCATAGGTATGCCTTTAAGAGCGTTTTTGAAAGCGCTGTCGTTGCTAAACGCAGTATTTTAAAGTGCAACTTGTAATTTAAGCCTTCTAGTTCGACCTGTAATTTATATTTATTTTCAACCTATAATATTTTCGACCTGTAATATATTTTCAACCTGTAATATTTTCAACCTATATTTATTTTCGACCCGTAATATATTTTCAACCTGTAACATTTTCAACCATAGGTAGGACACTATATACCAATATAATACCATTATAATCCAAAATAATATATATACACCATTATAGTTCAATTCACATGTAACTAACTCATCTTAAACAAACTAAATTTGATAGATATAACTAACTCATCTCTAACAATAACTAAATCAGAATATAAGCCCGAAATGTAAAAAATCCGACGAGCGCACGGTTCTGGTCCTGCAAAGTATGAACAGAACAACACGGTCAATTAAACTAACTTTGCTCAAACACAATTAAAGGCTCCAACATCTATACTTCAAATTTTCCAAGAAAACAAATTGTCATTCAGTAACATCAACAATATTATTAGCAACAATTTCATGTGATTTGCAACTCAATCCACCAATGTAATGTGTCATCAATCCAGTCTCAAATCAAACTATCAACTCCACTTAACAACAACAAAAACTAACTTGATTCATATAACAACGTCATCATCGTTAACTAATATTAAGCAAAATGAACCAACATCCACCAAAGAAACTCAAACACAAAGTCATTATCAAATTCCGTCACACAGTAATGTATTCATAAAACTTTTCACACAATAATGTATTCATACCTATATGAATAGTTGCTGAATATAAAATTGAAACAATTCCTCTTTGATTTCTTCCAACTTAAGTCTCGTGTAAGAAGCAGCATAGAAGTCATCAAAGTACTACATAACAAAAACATAATATGAATGATTTAGTTAAATGTAATAAATTATAAGAAATTATCTTAAGTTATAAATCCATATCGTGATTGGAATCTCTAATTGATTCGTTTGAAGGATTTCTTTCAAAAACCTCAAAACAAAGTATCCTCAATCATAACTGTTTCGCTGTTGCGGACACTACATAGAAAAACAAATAAGATTCTATAGTTGTCTTGTTTTATCAAGTAGCATAACTATTATAAGCAAAATTGTGAAAATTAATGTACCTGCACTTTGATCCAAGTAATGTTGTTTGATTTAGTCCGGGATACCTGTGCGTCTCTTTGACTTCAGAACACTTGTATTGATCTAACAAAAATATAAAAGCATATATTTAGATCAATCTCATAAATAATTAAATATATAAATATACACGAATATTTAGAACGATCTCACTTACGTATCAATCATTGACGTCATAGCCGGATAATTGGTCCACTCACCATCTACCGAATTCAGAAAATATACCACTTCTCTTATAGGGTTGATAGCAAGCAACAACCAGTGTGCTCTATAAATTAAAGCAAAACTTTATATGAAAATTTTGCTACACAAAATAAACAAAGATTAAATGAACCAAGAATGAGAAACTAACCCTACTGGCCGGGTATTATACGCATAAAGAAACAGGCTTTTTGTATTGCTGGTGGTCAGGAATCTATCGACTAAGCGCTGTCTAACTGATTCCGGTTCCGTAGCAATTGTCTCTCCGCTACAATGGGCGGAAGACACGAAATGGAATCTGTTTGACAATTCAGTCCCGCGCAACACTTTGTCATACAACAACCTTAAATAAAAACATAAAAAACATTAGATTATTTTCATTGAAATGTGTAAATAAATTGTTCAACTAATTAAATAATATATTCATCGGATTACCGGATGTATGAGTGAATATTACTGACGCCTAGTTGGTCATGCGAAAAAATCTCATGCATGTCATCTAGTGCAATATTTTCGAGGAATTCAATACCAAAGACAGCTTCATCCATATTAATTTCACGGAAAGCACCTGTCGTCAAAAATGGCATATCAACAAGTGTTCCGAGCGTCTGCCGGTATCGAGGCACAAAAATACCTCTTTTTTCCCCTGGCTTCGGAGGACCCTTTCCTTGGGTGGTACGCTACGAACTTGCTGCGTCACTTGTTGTGACCCCCGAGCAGATACCTAAAAACCATATAACTTAGGTAAATTATAAAATCATGCAGTTTTAGATTCAGATCATATATTAACACTTTAAATGTACCTCTTTTAGTGATGCAACAGACTCGTCCTCCTGCAAAATCCCTTTACCCTTAATTGCGGGTTTTGTAGGAGCAGTCTAAAATTATCATGTAAAAAATAATTAACGTAACGGTTCATAATTGACATTCGAAAACTAAATGATTCATAATGGTTTTCAACATACATCATCACCAATGATAATGAGCTCCGAGGGCCATGCAACAAATGACCTTATTGCATCTCGCAGCAATGTTGTCTCTAAGACCATGTCAGATACCGGTAGCACCGCATCATGATCTAATACAACATCAACTGATACTTTCAGGTGTCCATCCGGGAGCGGTCTATGGTGAAGTAAATCTCCCAAAGTGTTGTGCACTTTTCCCTTGCCAACTCGGCGATAATTCGGTGACGATAAGTATAGTTGGCAAGATGAAATGCCCTAAACCAATGATAAATATAGAGTCATTATCATTAATAAAATAGAACAATTGTAAGAAAAAAGAATTTATAATTACCTCGGGAAATTTTCTTTGAGAGTTGATACTAGCTTTATCACTAGTTTCTTTTACCGATGAAGTATTGCGCTTTTCTCTCATATACATCTCTTTATCTCTTTGCAATTCAGAGACTTGTGCTTGTAATTCCTGCAATTTTTGCAACACTTCTTCATTGGTAGGATTTCTTCTTCTAGAATGCTTATAGAAAGAGGTTGGAGTCACACCATGACCTTTATCCCTCACTCGACCGGGATACTAAGGAACATCTAGTGCTCTACTAAGTACGCTCCTATTATCCTGGTCCTCACCGGTGGATACCGATTGCGACATGGTCTCCTGTAATTCATTTACATTTCAAAAATTATTATTGGAGATAAAAAATCAATTATATATTAATAAACATTTGATTTAATTAAAGACACAGTGTTATACTTACACGTTCATCATAAACTTTTTGAACATCGAGATCAACAGCTCGATTCTTGCCCACACGAGCTTCCTTCCTCAACACATATACTGGAAGTGAGGTTTCCTCACTTTTCGTCTCCTCTAACTATGCATTGACACAAATGATAAAATCGTCAATTACAACACAGTTAGACAATTAATAAGAACATAGCATTTCTATTTACTTACAATTTTTTCCTCTAAGCATGCATATCCCAAACGCCCTTTTTTGTATGGATACGCGGGTTTTGATGCTCTCGCCCTATTTGTGGAACTCCTTTTCTGGAAAGCTTCATCTCTTTGATTTACAAACTCAACCCAATCTTCTTCTATAATGAAGATCTCATACTTTTTTGGACGTCCCGGGGCCTCTTCAAGAAAGTTTCCTTCTTTATCCTTAAGATAGGTGTTTGTTAAAAAAGCTTTCCACCCTCTATATCTTTTTCCGGCCAAACCAAGTATGTAGCATTTACGCTCATCTGGTATGTTAAAAGACCTCTGCAAAAAAACATACGCATAGAATGTGTTAGTATAAGTAATTTAAACAAATTATCGTCAAGATAATAACAACAACCATATATGATACCTTAAGCTTAAACCAAATCATATCTTTTTTATCGTCCAACGGTTTGCTTTTCAGATTCCATTTAGATGCGGAGATTGGAATATGCAAACGAACAAGTGTACCAATGTAGCCTGTCAACTTTGCAGCATTACTACCAATTGCTTGGTTATCAGAATTCCATTCTAAATTATATATTAATCCTTTGTCTCTATCTCAAATGATTTCCTTCATAATGGTGATGCCTCGTGCAACTTCTGTCGATGATGTATCAGATGGAGGACTTGTATCTGGAGCATCTTTATCTTGTGAGTTTTCTTGATTACTAGCCATTTGACCTGTATCAAACAAACTAAAGCACATTAGTACACTATTAATAAGTTAACAATCTATACAAGTCAAATGGAAGTCAAAGTAACCATGTACAAGTAAATCGGAATCGAAATCGGTGAAATCGGAATAAGTGTCAAAAAAAGAAAGTTGTCGGAATTGAACGGAATTTACATGGATATGGTAAAACGTCCTCACGGACTCAAAAATGAAGTCGGTTTTCCGAAATTCAAACCCTAAGCCCGACTTTTGATTATGGACAAAAGCAAAACCGATAAAAAACAGTCCCGAAATGCAAAGTTAAGTGCATGAGCAGCTCCGGAATCGTCAAAATATTATAGTTACATGTAAAGAAGTCGACAAACGGATACATGGTTCAAAAGTTATGTACAAAACAAAAATATGCACCCAAATCGGATGACAAGTATTGTAACAATCGGAATACAAATTGAAAAAAACTATACAAATTGAATATATAACAATCGGTACAAATTGAATAAAGCACATTAGTACTTGTGTCAAAAAAAGAAAGTTGTCGGAATTGAATATATATACTATTACCTTTTTCACTAACGTCTCTTTCTTTTCTTGGTAGGAATATGTTCTACGCGTCTCTTAACAACGCAGACGGTTGGATTGATCCAAATACCCTCATTATGATCATTTCTGGTACAAGATTCATTCTCATTTTGATCGTTTCTTGTACAAGATTCAATGCCAACACCAATATCACCTTGATCTCCAATGTTTTCATCAATTATTTTGTTAGATAAAAGCACTATAAACCATTTCATACTTGTCGTATCATTGACATAGAACACTTGTTTAGCTTGAGAGGCTAGAATGAAAGGCTCATCTTTGTACCCCACCCTATTGAGATCCACTTGCAAAAATCCTGACTTATCCATTCGTATGCCATTATTATTTTCAACCCACTTGCAACCAAATACAGGAATCTGAAACTTCGCGTAATCAAACACCAAAATGCGCTCGATAACCCCAAAATATGACAAATTTGTAAATTTCGGATTTAAGTCATTCGCACTTGATATGTGCATTGCTTCAGCTACCAAGGTAACACAACTATTTTGCATAGTACTTTTATCATCTTGTTCTTTGGTATAAAATGTGTATCCATTAATTGCGTATGCGCTATAAGAAAACACAACTATACTTGGACCATATGCTAAACATCTCAATCTTTCTGTTACTGAAGCAGGATCTGAATGATACTTTGAATAAATATGTTCCTTAAACCACGGTATGAAACTTCGATTGTGCTCTCGTACTATCTAATTCTCATTTCTATTTGGATTTAAACCTCGGAGAACAACCTTGTGCATTTCAACATATGGCTCAACCTCAATCTCATTATGCAGAACATACAAATGCACTTGATCCCGTTCGACCATTGATATTGTCACAACTTTATTTCCAATTAGACTTTTTCCTTCTTTTCTTTCGACAATATGAGATTTGGGGAGTCCAATTGATTGAACATTTGACAGATATTCAGTACAAAACTCAACCGCTTCTTCAACAACGTATCATTCGGCAATACAACCCTCCGGTCGACTTATGGTTTTCACGTACCCTTTTAATATTTTCATATAACGTTCAGCAGGGTACATCCATCTCATATAAGCTGGTCCGCACAATTGTGTCTCTTTCACAAGATGAACGGCTAGATGAACCATTATGTCAAAAAACGAGGGAGGAAAATACATTTCAAGATCACATAAAGTAACAACTATCTCTTTTTACAATGTTGGTAAGATCGCGGGATCGATCACCTTACTGTAAATTGACCTGAAGAAAAAACACAGTTTAGTTATTGCGCTTCTTACTTTTTCTGGCAGAATAGAACGTATACCTATTGGTAGAAAATGTTCCATTATAACATGGCAATCATGCGTCTTTAAACTCTTTAACTTGAGGTCTTTCATGGACACAAGTCTTCTAATATCTGATGAGTAGCCTTCTGGAACTTTAACTTCATTGAGGAACTTACACAATGTCTTCTTCTCCTTTCTAGATAGAGTGTAAACAGCGGGTGAAAGATATGTTCGTTTTCCTTTCGTCACGGGTCCCAATTCAGTTCTCATTCCCATGTTTACCATGTCATTCCTTATGTTAAGGCCATCCTTAGAATTTCCTTGTATATTGAGTAACGTACCTATAACACTGTCAAATACATTTTTTTCAATATGCATAACATCGAGGAAATGTCTTACATACAACGACTTCCAATATGGAAGTTCAAAAAAAATTGACCTCTTCTTCCACCCACCCTTGACAAGTAAATGTGCAAAAGGCTTGCCAAACTGAGCGCTCACATCTTTCACCTTTTCAAAAATTTGATCACCTGTCAAAAAAGGCGGGGTTGTACGTTGTTCGGCCTTTCCATTGAATGCTTTTCTCCACCCACAGTAGTGATGATTAGAATTTAAGAATCTACGATGACCGAGAAAGACATTCTTCTGACAAATATCCAATCGTGTCGTATCGGTTTCATCTTCACAAACAGGACACGCCTTTTGACCTTTATTGTTGTACCCTGATAGATTTCCGTATACTGGAAAATCATTAATTGTTCCAAACAACATCGCCCTCAAGTTGAAACTTTCTTTCCTATACCCATCATAAACCTCCACACCGTTCTCCCACAAAAACTTTAAATCTTCGATTAAGGGTGCCAAGTATACGTCTATGTCATTCGCTGGTTGTTTAGGCCCATAAATTAACATAGATAACATCATGTACTTACGCTTCAAACATAGCCACGGAGGTAGGTTATAAATCATAAGAATCACAGGCCAGGTGCTATGCGAGATACTTTGAATACCATGCGGGTTCATTCCATCAGTAGACAATGACAAGCGAAGGTTTCTTGCTTCTTTTCCAAATTCAGGATAATCATTATCAACTTTCATCCACTGTGGTGAGTCTGCCGGATGTCGCAACTTTCCATCAATAATTCTTTCATCTGCATGCCAAGTCAAGTGTCTTGAATCGGTTTCACTATGATACATGCGTCTAAATCTCAGAATTATAGGAAAATACCATAAGACTTTTGTCGGAGACAACTTTTTCTTATATCGAGGGGCACCGCATTTAGGACACTCATTCAACGCTGCATACTCGTTTCGAAACAAAACGCAATCGTTTGGACAGGCATGTATGTTATCATAGCTCATGCCATTAGAGGACAACATCTTTTTGGCCTCATACGTTCGATTGGGAAGAACATTATCCTCTGGTAGCATATCTTTCATAAGGGCTAATAACTCTGTGAAACTTTTATCCGACCATCCATTGTCCACCTTTAAGTTGTACAACTTTAACACCGCAGACAATCTTGTGAATTTTGTACAACCATCATACAACGGTTTCTCTGTATCGCTTACCAACCTCTCGAACATTTTGGGACAATCCTCAAGATCTTCTTCAAGCGCTTCTACAATATCTTCGACTTGATCATAATCGTATGTGTCTGTGCAATCGTCGTTTGAAGCATACGTCGTATTATACCTCGATTCAACATTCCCGTTACTTTTCTCACCATGTAAATTCCAACATGTATAACTTCTATCAATTCCAAACCGTAGTAAATGCGATGCCAACTGATCCATGTCAACCTGACCCCCATAACAGCAACCCAAGCAAGGACACGTCATTCGAATCAGGTCTTCAGCGTGCGCAACCGCAAACTTAACGAATTCTCATACCCCTTTCTCGTACTCTTTCAACAATCGGTTTGAATGCATCCATGTCTTATCCATGTCTTAATTAAGCTAAACAAAAACAACTAATTATTAAGGCACAAAACGGTATAATGCGTTTCTATCAAAACGCAAAGTATACACGGAATGAATCCGAAGTAATAAAATGCAACATATTACTTTGGCGAGAGAGAACAATTAATTACCTGTATAGAAAGTAAGCAACTTCTAGACCCACATAATGTAAGATTCTTGAAAACGATCAAACTTTCACTCTTCACAAGTAACTCCTATCTAGCAAAGATATTCCTGAAAAATATAAAATAAAAAAGTTAATTGAAGAGTATAAAATGACATGGATAGCTGAGACAGGAGTTAATTGAAGAGTATAAAATCACAAGTAACCACTATCTAGAAAATATATTCCTAAAGGGTTTGGTCATTTTAAAGGTTCTTAAATTTGGTGTATTTTAATTTGGGATTAATATTTTGGTTGCTGTAATAGCTGAGACAGGAGTTTTCCTCTTTCTAAAATTTTGTTTTTGATAAGATTTTGAGTATTTCTATCTTGTATCATTAAATGGTTTTTAATTGCTTAGCAAGGTTGGATCTCTTATACAGCTTTTATGCTCTCTTCTCACTTCATGCCTATTTACTTCTGTAGTCTTTGTAGCACAGTTCTATTGATATGCATATATTATTCAACTGCATTCGAGGTTTCCCTCATAATAAATAGTACAATTCACTCGTAAACTTATTTTAGTGAGTGGTGTCACTACCCGAAAGCCCTTAGTCTTACTTTTACAATCCATATGATGAACTGCATATGATGAAGTTGATCGAAATGCTGTTTATTTATTTTATGGTTCATACACCATAACAATTGGTAAATTGTTTTTAATGCTGTTATTTTATATTTTCTTATAATACCTTTAAGAACTACATAAATACCGCAATCCCTAATCCCAATCAATCCCAAAATAACCCCATTACATCAGAATCAGCATACAATCGTAAATGAAGAATTGACATGAAAATGGAAGAACTGTACGTTTCTTCAGAATCAATATCTCCTTCTGATCGCGACAATGGGGTATGTCTGTGATTATGACTGCAAGTGCACAGTCTATCGCGTAGTTTTAAAAGATATCGAACCCACAGGGACTAAGAATCGACCTAGTGTAGTTAATCGTTACTACGTAAATCTAAGGCTAATATCTGATTTGATTATTGATCAGACGGGAAAATAAAAGGGATATAGTTTAATTAAATAAGCGGGAATATAATCGGTATGTAACGGTCGGACGTCGGGGATCTAGTAAACTATCGACGCGAATCGTAATTTAAAATATTCTTTCTGTAGAAATCACTTGTTTAAAAACCTTCCTCTCACACTCTCGTGTTTATTGATTTCGATCTCATTATTAAACCTAAGTGAGCGCTCTCGCTGTATCTAATAAAGTTTAAAGATGATTTTTGAAAATCGATGAAGTATAATTAACCTTAAAGCGCTCTCGCTGTATTTAAAGTTAATGTTTAATTTCTACTGTCGAGTTAAAATCTCAAACTCTCATTTTTATTGATCCTAACTTCTATTGTTTTTAACTCTCGTTACAAAACAGTTAAATTAAGCATTAGAAATTAATTCCAGATAAATAAATTTAATTAATAAAATATGTCGACAGAGTTACTCGATTCCCTCGTATATGTGACCTTACATACCGATAAAAATAAATTAGCCGGACATTATTTTAATAGACGGAACAAAATAGATATAGCAGGTAATTAATATTCCGGGCATAATTCTATAAACTAACATACACAGACAATAATAATTTAATGCTAATAAATAAACCTGAATTAAATTTGCAGATTGAAAGTGTAATCTTGCTGTACCAAATCTGGAATCCGGGACGAAAATAAATGTTGAAAACAAAATCTACTCCTAAAACTAATACAAATTTTGAAGCTTGGAAAAGAAACTGAATTGCAATAGTATTTCTGGTGTGGAAATCTATTGCAGAAAATGGTTTGGAAGAAGTAGACTTGAGCTGAAAATTGCAGAGAAAATGTAAATGACGGCAGTAGGGCAAAACTTCGTAACCCTCTCAATAATTCTTGAAGGGTATTTATAGAGTTGAATTAGGTTTGATTTGGCTCTTTAATCTGTTCCAGTGCTGCTTCACGGAGGAGAAAATGGCCGAGAAAAATCTGGACGAACATCTTCTGGGCTCGAGAGTGTGACTTATGTCACCCACTATTATTAAGGGGGTGCCATACGGCAGGGAGGGGGGTACGCCGACCGGCAAGTACCTCAGCATGCCATCCGTCACGTGCTAGACTCAGTCTTGCGCATTGGGCCTCTTTCTTTTGGGCCTGCTTCTTCTCCTATTTGCACCTCCTCTTGCAATTGGCATTTTAAGAAATTCGTCTCCATTTTAAGTCCTTTTTTCCGACTATTTCTTTTGCGAGCTCCGATTAAATAAATTCCTAAAAACAAATAGAAATACCGGCATAATACAAAATAAAATAATGAAATCGAAATAAAATAGAATAATAATGCATGTAAATTAAGCTAAATATACGATACGTTTTCGTGTTATCAAACTCCCCCACACTTGAACTTTACTTCCCTCAAGCAAACAATCAAGAAAAAGATTTTACACATGCATGACAATCATCTCGATTCATACTCGTTGCAGCGATACTTTGTTAGAGACACAAAAGCTCAATATAAACACTAAAGATACACTAGCGACACAAGACAATTCCGGCTTATGCAGACCAATTCAAATCATGCTATTACAGCTCATCTAGACCCCTTTCGCTAGATTTTGCTTGTTTCATTCGAGCGCAATCACATTAAGCCCTTTATCTTCACACGCACATGGTAGAGTAACCGGTTAGTGACTCTGATCCTTATTAGCACGGGGCTCTGACACATTTTTGTGGTACCCATTTCTTTAACCAATTGCAAGCTGCGGGGGATCGAACCATAATTCGCCCTACCAAGTTCAATATCAGATACTTTTGAACCAACTGACAATGGGTTTCTTTATTGTTTGCGAGATATACATCTTTTGGGTTAAATGACCGGGTGAGGGTCACCTAGTTCAGTCAGTGCAATCTTTTACATTCTTTACTGAAAATTTTTCAGGATCATTCACTTATATTCATCGGCTCTCTACGTAGTTTGTGTTTAAGACGGTGCCGAATGCTGAATAAAATACTCGAAGCTAATTTAAAGCTAGAGATTAAAGATTTTGAAATAATAGGTACTTAAATTGAGTCTTGCATAAATCGGAGTTCTAGAGTGTCAAGACAGTAGCAATTTTGTTTGCTAGTGCTTCGGTTCTATCATATCTTAAATTGTTGTATTCTTGTACTCTTCGAGCGTGTCAAGCTATGCGTATAAAGTAAAAAGGTTTATGGTTCAAGTAGGCGGAGAATTCGACAGACGGAAAAATACTCGCATATATTAAACTTAGAGTACATGGGTTGGAATGACAACAAAATTAAAAAAAATTTAAGGGAAATACTGGAAATTAAATACTAAAAATTTAAAATCTACCGAAAATAAAATTAAAAACAGAAAGCTTCCTCCCCCACACTTAAACGTTGCTTTGTCCTCAATGCGACCTTGTGTGGTAGAAACGGTGAAAACTCACTACTCGTTTCCTCTTCCTCGTGCTCTAGGCGGAACTATCCCAGCATGGTACTGTTAGCTGAAGATTTCGTTTTGTAGTATTTGTCCTTCGAAGAAGTAGAAAATCGAAGGAAAGATGGTTACTGATAGCCATCCCTTAAAAATAAAAGAATGGCTACTGATGGTCATGCTTCGAGAATAAAGATTTCTAAGTTCGCTGTGAAGATAATGAATACTGAAAGCTAGTGAAAAGTATGTGTCTTCGGGGACTTAGACAAAATTTATAAATATATTCAAGTATTACTACTTAGCGTGTTTTCGTAGTGTTTTAATACACTGCCACGCGTCGAAGACGGACTCAGGCGGGAAGATTTGAAATTCGAAGACGGTTTCGTAACTGTCCAAGTAACAGATGGCGTCGCTAGAAGTTCTTATGAGAAACATGGCAGCAGATTAGTGTAGGACCGTTAAGGTCGAAACTAGTATAAATAGGAGTCTTAATGTTAGGATTTTGTGTGTTCATTTTGTACAAATCACTCACATATTTACTCAAGTATCAAGCGTTAAGAGAAAGAGTTCGCTGAGAAAATGTACGTATGACACCACCACTTTAATACATGTGTATTATCTTTTGTTTTTAAATATCTTCCAGAATTACTGCATTTCGTTTACTTCTTGCCATTTACATTTCTGTATCTTTACTTTAATGTCATTTACTTTCGAATTACTTTCATGTTATTTACTTTCAAAGTCTTTAACGTTTCTGCAGTTTAAGATTCTTTACGTTTTAATAGTCCTTTTAATTTCATATGTTATGTTACTTATCTTTTCGTTGAAGTCACATTTATATATAACAAAGTGATTATCAAGACTATTTGTTCTTTAATCGAACAACGCTTATTGAAGAAGACAAATCATGAATATGGTTCGAATGAACATTGATAACAATCTTCTTGACTATGTGTCCTAGGATCAATCTAGTCGATCCTGCGAGTAACCAAATCATATTTATTATAGTTTGGAAGACTAGCGGTTGTTTACCGGAAATCACCGTAAACAAATTGGCACGCCCAGTGGGACAGTGTCAAGCAGATTGTTTTAATCAATTGCTTTATTTTTGTCTAGACAATATCAAGATCTTGTATGAACCTTAGGAACGGTAAATTAAAGAACAGTGCACAACCGATTCCCAAACGAAGGTACAACAAGAAAATGGTCGTTACGGCCAGTGCAGGGGGTGATCGAGATCCCCCACAAGGTTCAGGATCAGGAGCGGCAAATTCGACTTCTACTCAAGGAAAACGAGATGCAACGGGTCCAAATGGATCGAGACCTGCAGATAATTCCCAGGCTTTTCCTGAAAATAATACAGGGCCTCCAGGGACTATTCCAGTTTCAGTGTCGACAACCGCACCCTCATCCACAAGCGCAGAGGACGTATTGTTTTCCTCGACAAATGCTGCAAATAATTTGTCTGGTCAAGGCACGAATTCTGCTTTCGAATGGAGACCAAATAGTTCATATGGAATGCCATACCCATATGGAACAGGCATACGAGGGGCAGGATCTATATATGCCCCAACTAACAATACGACATTTTCACCGAATGTGAGTTCAGTGGGTCGAAGTGCACATAACACTAGTTTTTCTACCCAGGTGCCCCACTTTACCACAAATAACCAAGCAGCATTTCGACAAGAAATGGATGCAAGCAACCATGATATGGTAGGGGTTTTGGCCAGAAAATTGACTTCAGTTATAAGCCCACTAATGGCAAATGTTACTACTACAAATAGAGAAAATATGGAG